>NC_081356.1:13446361-13746361 GCF_030684315.1 Stegostoma tigrinum | reverse complement strand
AACTGGAAGAGGTGTATGGAAGTGATTATCTGTAATCAGACTTTTTGGGCTGAACAGCCTAATTTTGCTCCAATAACTTATGTTTGTAATAAGTCTTAAATTAACCTGCTTGGAGTAGAAAATAGGCACAGACTACCGCAGTGACAATGTATTTATTGATCACTGGCTACAATCTGGAACTTATCTGAGCGAATGTTCAATGATGAATAACTAGACCTCAGGATTCCAGTACAGACTGTGCCTGTAAAACAGCCAGAACATGCCAGACAGCTACCAAAAATGGTTAGAACACAATTCCTAGCGTACCATGCCAATATTATCATTATCACTCCGCATTAACAAAATGAAACTCTCGCTTCCACGTGCTGATCACTGATGAAAACATGGGCTGCAACGCAACCAAATTTAGTAAGACTCCATGTAAGAGCCTAGATCGCTTGTCAAAGCAAGACTTGAAGAATTACATTGAAAGTGCAAGTATTTCTCACTTGGAATGAAAGAGAAACACAGCTCCTTATCATCAATAAAGTAGAATGTGAAACACTACTGTTAATCAAAAATTCGCATCTGTAGACAAGAAGGAAATCTAATCAAGGTCTTCAAATGATAAAAGGATTTCAGATACATAGAGACAAAATATCTGCCTTACTGCACGAATCCAAAACAAAAGGGGCACAATCCTGCAATCTGAGCTAGGCTATTTGGAACTGAAATTAGAAAGCACTGTCATTCAGAGGTGTGTCGAAATCTGAAGATTTTTCCTGCAAAACAGTGTACTGATATTTTCAACTTCTCAACTGTACTAAAATTAGATTTTTGTGAATTAAAAGGTATAACATCAATCAAGGTCTAACTGAATGAAAAACAGATTTGAGGGTTTCAGTGGTCTATTCCTATTTCCTACTTTTGAGAGGAAAAAAGCAAATCAAGTATACCAACGTTCCAAATACACTGTTGTCATTTGTTCATTTCTAAAAACAACAAGGCTTCAGTACAATTTTGAAAAATTAAGTGTATGGGCAAATATGTGGTAGACACTGTTTAATGTGGCTAAATATGAAGTTATACACTTTGGTATAGAAAACAGAGGGAAGAAAATTATTTAAAGTTAGATACTGTGGACATACAAAGGATCAGGGTTTCCTTCTAGAGTCTGTGGGGGGCATATGTTTAATGTGAGAGGAGAAAGATTTAAACAAGACAGGAAACCTCTTTTGTTTAGAGGATGCTTCGTGTGTGGAATGAACTTCCAGAGGAAGCGGTGCATGTCGGTACAGTTATAATGTTTAAAAAGACATTTAACTAAGTACATGAATAAGAAACGTTTGGAGGGATGGGGCCAAGAACAGGTAGGTGGGGCTAGTCTAGTTTGGGATTGCGGTTGGCATGGAATGGTTGGGCCAAAGTGCTATATGATTCTACCACTCTACTACTCATCAGATTTTGACTTTAAGCCGGGAAAAGCAGAAACTAGTAGCAGAAATGAAACCTGGGAGGAGTGTGACTCCACTAAACAGAATAAACACGCCTCTTTGCAGTAGACAGGCCCTGAATACAGACAATATTCAGATTCAAACTCATGGTTCCCCAGTTGATGCTCTTCCACATGTTTAACTGAGGACAAGAAGAAATGCTCCCACTCACTCACTTGGAAGGACAGCAGTACCAGTACCACAGAATCAGAAGACTACTAACTTCTGGTATGAAGATTTGAGCTCATTAATCAACTCTTGCTAATGCACTCAAATTGTATGTAAACAGAATAAAGAACAACGAACACGACAGTGCAGAAACAGGCACTTCGGCCCTCCAAGCCTATGCCGACACATTTTGGTCTTCCATACTAAAAGTGACTTCATTAACAAGATCCATATCCCTCTATTCCCTTCCTATTCATGTATTCATCCAAATGCTTCCTGAATGCCGCTATGTGTCTGCTTCCACCGCCTCCTCTGATGATGTGTTCCAGGCACTCACCCTTTGTGTGAAAAATGTGCCTTGCTTACCTCTTTTAAACTAACCCCCAGCAATCGATCTAGACTCTTAGTAACTGACCCCTCCACCTTTAAAAAAGGCCTTATACTTTCCACTCTATCCATGCCATTCACAATCCTATAAACTTCTATCAGGTCACCCTTCAACCTTCTGTGTTCCAGTGAACACAAAGCTAGCCAATCCAACCTTTCTTTATAGCTAAGATTCCCCCATACCAGGCAACATCCTGGTATGGGGGATTTTTTCTGTAGCCTCAGCAAAGCAACCACATCCTTCTGGTAGTGTGGTAACCAGAAACGTACGCAATATTCCAAGTGTGGTCTAAAGTTCTATAAATCTGCAGTATAACTTGTCTATCCTCAATGTACCTTCCAATAAAGACACGGCCTTTTTCTTAAAACTACCTTAATCTACCTGCACTGCCACCTTCAGTGAGCTGTGGATCTGCACATCAATTATCCTAACGGTTCTGCAATTCACTGTATAATTTCCACCTGCACTTGACCTTCCAAAACTCATCACCTCACATTTAGAACATAGAACAATACAGCGCAGAACAGGCCCTTCGGCCCTCGATGTTGCGCCGAACTGTGAACTAATCTAACCCCCTCCCCTTACACTATCCCATCATCCATATGCTTATCCAAGGACTGTTGAAACACCCCTAATTTGGCTGAGTTAACTACATTGGCAGGCAGGGCGCTCCATGCCCTTACCACTCTGAGTAAAGAATTTTTCTGAATTAAACTCCATCTGCCACTTTTCTGCCCATGCTGCCAACTAATCTATACCCTGCTGTATCCTCTGACAATCCTCTTCACAATCTGCAACTCCATCAATCTTTATATTGTCCACAAACTTACTAATTAGACCAGCTACATTTTCCTCCAAATCATTTATGTAGACCATGAACAGCAGAGCTCCCAGCACTGATCCCTGTAGAACACCACTAGTCACAGCCCTCCATTCCAAAAAGCATCTTTCTGCCACTACCCTCTGTCACCAATGACTAAGCCAGTTCTGTATCCATTTTGCCAGTTAATCTCAAGATCACAAAGCATTCCAAATTGTAAGATTTCTGTTCCACCCATTTTAATTGGCAACTAGCATCAGTGTGTACCAACAATTTGTAACTGGATTTTAGTTCCTATAGGACCAATGCATTCAGCACACTTTCATTTCTACTGATCTGAAAACCAACCCAAAGGGAAGAAATTCTCATTTCTGTTTTAAATGTGCAATCCTTAACTCTGGTCCTACACTCTCCCACAAGGGAAATCAACCACATGCAAACAGAACAGGGGTCACAACCCGCACAAAAAGTGTCAGATTCACCACAGTGATTAGTTAAGTCTTAAAAAAGAGACAGACCTGCAATCTGCCACCTGGGGATGTCTAAAGCACTTTAAAAATGTTGTAATGCAGAAGAATTAGATCTAGCAACATTGAAGTATATGTGAATTAGAAGAAAAACTCTCCACTGGTAGGAGTCATATGTAGCGTAAAGAAAATGGTTGTAATTGAGTGGGTGGGGGCGGAGAAGGTTACCATTGAGCAGAGACTGACCTGGACTACTCATTTAAGTACTGTGGCTACGTGAGCAGGTCAGAGGCATGAATTCCTTCAGTAAGTAACTCATCTCCTGACTCCTTAAAGCATATCCACCTTGAAACAAGTTAGAACAGTGATGAAATACTCATTTGCCTGGATGAGTGGAGCTTCAACAACACTCAAGAAGCTTGACACTGTGACAACGCAGCCACTTGACTGGCACATCAAATATCCACTTCCGATGCTCAGTAGCAGCACTGTGTACCACAGACAAGATGCACAGCAGAAACTGATAAAGGCTCAAGTCAATGTCTTTCAAACTTACAACCACTGGCATTAAGAACACCATGGTCTGCAAGTTCCCCCACAAGCCACTCACTATCCTGATTTGGAAATATGTCGCTGTTCCTTCAGTGTGGCTAGGTGAAAATCCTGGAACGCTCACTTTAAAGATATTGCGGGTGTACGTACAACAAGTGGACTGCACAGCCATCTTCTCAAGAGCATATAGTGGCAGGCGATATATCTTGGCCAGCCAGCGATGCCCACATCCAACAGAAAAATACAAAACATTACAGTGACTACACTTCAAAAAGGTATTTCAATGGTTTTAAACACTGCAGGATATCTGGGAGGTTGACAAATAAACGAAAAAGTTTTTTTCCATTTTTTTAAGCCAAAGAAACAATCGAGTCAGGAAATTCATCTGAAAAGAGCTGCAAGAGCAAGTCTTGGTCTGTAGCTTCCCCAAAATATCACTGTCACACCACGGCCTCGGAGACATGCCAAAAATCTGGTTTTAATTTGCATGAGATTTCCTTAACTTCAGGTTAGCTTTTGTGCCATTGGTCTCAATTTCTTCCACTTGCTGATTCAACTGGACATGCATAGACTTAAGGAAAAGTTAATACTGTTACAACTTTTTAAACAGATTTTAGCAGGCAATTCTCAAGTCAGTACTCAGATAAAAGGTAAATTGAAACCTAGGGTGTTGCAGAGTTCAATTTTGTGCTACAAAACAAAGGGAGCTTCCAAACCCCTTCCCCAAGAAATTAAAAGGCAATAGTCACACAAATGCAGTTAAAAACCTAAGTGTTGATCATTTCCAAACTACAACAGCAACCACACTTCACAAAATCTTGACGGTGGTAAAGCACTTTGGAAGCATTGAGATTATGAAGGTTCTTCACAAAAGGCAGGTCTATTTTTTTTTTCCTCAGAATTCTGAAGATGTCAAGAACAAATCAGAAAATTTAACATTCACAGTGAAACTGGATGGTGCACTTGATTTTTGGAACAGACTCACTACGATTATGGTATTCAGCTATCAGTTGACTCAGAGAAATGATGCCCTATAGGAGAGTCCAACAGCAAGTAATGCAGTGTGTGTGAAGCCTGAACAATGGCACTGTAGATAAGGGAACATGGCTTGATAACACAAATGGGAAATATTGCAGATGGAAAGGTAACAAAAGGTTAAGAATCAAAAAGGTTGTTGGTTGTAGCTCCACTCCAGATATGGGCACATAATTCAGATTAATTCTTCAACATTACGGGGAAATGCTGCACTCAAACGTACTATTCTTTTGCATGATGTGTTAAATAAAAGTACCATCTACCCTCCCAAGTGGATGGGAAATTTCCCTGCGGTATGATTGCAAAGAGCAAGGCCATTCTCCAAGTGCCCTGACCAATACGTGTAAATACAACACGTACCACTAGCACAGACCGTCTGATCATTTACCTCAGTTCTGTTTGTGGACCTTACTGGCCACTATGTTCCCTACAGTGGTTGCGATGTAGTTCATTACCTATGAAGAGTTGTACAATGTACTGAAGTCATAAAAGGCACCATCAATGCTTGTCTTTATTCATTTTTTAAACTGCATAGTAATTGGCAAAGCAATAGCAGTGTGCAACATTGCATATTTTAATAAATTATCAGGCCTATGTATTATATATAGAAACAAAGAACATCAACAAAAGTCAATCATGAAATCATCCTTTTACCTCAGGTACAACAACAACCCCTTGCCCATTAAAGGTTAATAAAGATCAGGGTTATCACTGTCAGAGAGAACGAAATAGTTAAATATCTTCACGAGAGCAGCGTGACCAGCAGCAATCCTGCAAATGCTTCGACCTTGGAATTCCAAACAGTGGGAAGAAACATTGAACAGAACAAAAAGTTGGCATGTTTTCAAGAAGATCATGAAGTAACATGTTACTTTGAAGATTCATGAATTTATCATTCTTGAAGATAGTGGTATGATCCTTAGACATTTAAGATATTTTAAAATTTAAAGCTTAACAGACTGCATACAATGAATTTCACAAGAAAAATGACTACTTGTCTCTGTGCACTGATCCTACAACACGTACCCAGTGGAAAAAAAACTTGGATAATTAATGCAAAAGACAAACATTTCAAATATACAGACTAGAATGATAGCATCTGAGAATGCAGAAGGTCATTTGGGCCCACTGTATCTGTCAGCTGTTTAAACAGCTAATTAGTTCTACTTCCCCTTTCAATGTGTTTGTTTGCACATATCTATCTAATTCATTTTGATAAACACTATTTGATATGCTTCCACCATCCAATGGCAGTGCATTCTTGTTCAAACAGTTTCATTCTCTGGTGGTCTGTATTCATTCCCAATGATAGGCTAACCAGCCCAAGCTGTAATTGTGGGGCCTGATTTTCTCCAAACCAGGAAAGGAGTCACGCTCAAAACAAGGAGTACAGCTGGCTCCGGTATTCCGGGAGACTAACGAGCTTCATGCACAACTTGAGCCAACTGATAATCAGCATCATCACCAGTAACATAGCAAGGGCAAGAGTTCATCTCTTATTTATAAACTAAATAAGGTTTACGTACAAGCTGCTTTATCATCGCTGAATTATTAACATGATAGATAGAACCACAGGAAAGCAAGTAGCAGACACCAAGATTATTTTTTGGACGGATACAAACTTGAGATATTAACATTCACATTTCGACTATGTACCACTGGACATATAGGCGTGTATTAGCAAGAACATTTTGAGAGACTACATATTTGAGAATGCACAATTGTATCACGACAAGCACAAAAGAGTATATCAGCACGAGAGATAATGGGAACTGCAGGTGCTGGAGAATCCGAGATAACTAAGTGTGAAGCTGGATGAACACAGCAAGCCAAGCAGCATCTCAGGAGCACAAAAGCTGACGTTTCGGGTTTAGACCCTTCAGAGAGGATAAAGGGTCTAGACCCGAAACATCAGCTTTAGTGCTCCTAAGATGCTGCTTGGCCTACTGTGTTCATCCAGCTTCACACTTTTTATATCAGCATGAGAGTCTGGATATCAATCCAAGTGTTAACACAAGGGAGATTATTCATTGTTTAAATCCAAGCATGAATATTAATGAAAGCCTGAGGACTAGTGAAATTATGAATTTTATTGCAAGTGTGATGATTGCCTCTAAGATTAGGACAATCCAATCAGCTGCCTCTGCCATTTCCCTTTCCCCGTCATTCACACATGGCCAAAACTTCAAGAGTTCCCTTATGCCCTAGTCTTAAATAAGTATCTTTCTCCACCTTCTCTCCTATCTCCCCTCAAACTTTCTCTGACATATCCTGTCCATAAGAATCGCTTCCAGCACTCAACCCTATTTAAACAAACCTGTTAATGACTCAACTTCCTGAAATGGTCCCCATGTTGCTGATAGTTCTCTTTCCAGGTGCTGTTCCTCATACACCATACAACTTCCTCAAAAAAGCTAATGCTTGAACTCTCACACTTTACAAACTACCAATTTCCCTTTCCTCCACAAATTCCCTGGAACATCATCTTTCAAAAATTCAGGCCCACCATTCCCAAAACATAATGTTTGAATCCCCCCCAATCAGATTTACTCCTCTGCTACAGCACCCAAACCACAATTGAGCTAAGCAATTGGTAATAATAGTAAAATATTCTTATTTACTGTTCTCAGCTTTGGAGATAACTGACTTCAACAGTAACCCCACCCCCACTGTGTGTCTGGCGAGGAGGGACCACATTTGCCCTGTTGCATTCTTCATTTCTAATCAGCAGCACAGCATCATTTGCAAGCATCATTAGCTCTATCTTTGTCTTGCTATTTCTCATCTAGCAGTTGCACCTCCATGACAGCATCTGAAAGTTTTAAAATTTACACTAGTGACAGTTCACCACCATCTCTCCCAACTACTCCATTCTTAAATTAAGAGACTGTTTCTGACATCTAGTAATGGGATGGCACGGTGGCTCAGTGGTCAGCACTGCTGCCTCACAGCGCCAGGGACTTGGGTTCAATTCCACCCTCTGGCGACTGTGCAAACTCCACCCAGACATTCTCCCCGTGTCTGCGTGGATTTCCTCCCACAGTCCAAAGATGTACAAGCTATGTGGCCATGCTAAATTGCCCACAGCGTTTAGGGGTGTGCAGATCAGGTGGGTTATGGTGGGATGCTCTGAGGGTAGGCGTAAACTTGGTTGGGCTGAAGGGCCCGTTTCCACACTGTAGGGATTCTATTCTACTGAGTAGAAATTTCCTCCATTAAATATTACAGCACCATTTATAGCCCCCATCTAAATACTGTTACAACACCATCTCTCTCTCTCCATCAATCATTCAAACAGAACACACCAGTACAGCACAGGAACAGATCTGCTGAAAACTTCGATGTTATATTTAACTCTTAGATGAGCTTCTAACCACATCTGTTCCATCATTAAATTTTCCTATATCTATCTCAGTACTAATCACATGACTTTATGATATCTCATTACATCTGCTGCTGAATTCTTCCTACAGGTCTTATTACCTCCAGGCTCAACTGTTCAAACGTACTCTTGGCTATTCTCCAACATTCTACCCTTCATGAGGTTGGGTCTATCCAAAACTTTACTGCCTGTGTCATTACTCAGCCAAACCTTTGTCACCCTGTCACTCTGTGCTCACTAACCTATGGTGGTCCACCGTCAAACATCATCTCATGTAAAATACTCAAATCAGCTTGCAAATCCCTCTACAATATGGACCATTCCCTGTCTATATCGTTGCCTCCAACCACACAACTCTCTGTACTATCAGCATACACTTAATTTTGGTTTCTTGAATATCCCGGATTTCATCTACACCATGTGTGGCTAGATCTTCTGTCACCTAGGATCTAAGTTCTGGAATTGCATCCACTCTCCTCCTTTGAGAGCCCAGAAACTATATCACTTTGGTCATCTCACCTAATGTCGCAGCTTGTCAGCATCATATTTTGTTTTATTATTTTCCAGTGAATTGCCTTGGGAAGTTATTACATTTATTTGGTGCCGTGCATGTAAGTTGTTGTTGCAAGTGTCGTCATTCCATAACGAAATTAAGCAATGAGTTACGATTAGCATGACTGCTGGGGGAACAAGGGCCCTTTTGATTGATTGAACTGAATCAGTGACTGAATCAACAATGTTGTGTCCTAGTTATTTTAAAGCAAGCTGTTTGGGCATGTTAAGGACACACCTCCAGGGCAGGTGGGACTTGAACCGAGGCTTTCTGGCCCAGACATAGGGAGACTACCATTGCGCCACAAGACTGACAATGTTCTTCCACATACTGACTTCATTCTCACAGATGTAACTCAACATCATAAACATCAGGTTTGAAAATAATTGAGGTTGGATTTTCAAATGGTGCTTTGGCCCCCATCCTCCGAGCTAGGAAGCCGGTGGGGACCCCACCACGATCCGGACGGCTGGAGGAAAACCCATTGGTAAAGTGGACAGTCAGCAGCTCTAGCAGCACCAAGCACTGCTAAGACAACAGGTAATCTTCCCACATGGAGGAGCCAAGCTATATCAAGAATGGAGAGTCTCAGTGATGGGGAGCAAAGGCCTGTTTGAAAGGTCAGGAACAGAGACTGTGGGTAGGACTCCTGGCAGATTCCAGTGGGCCCAGAGACTGCAAGGGGTCTCTTCTAACCAACAAACCCACAGCCCCACACAGACACGCACGCGCACACACGCAGCCAAAATACTCAGGCAGATAATGTTACTGTATGGCATAGAAATGCAAATATTTAGCTACTAAGAGAAATCCCACATTTTACATGGAAATCAAGTGGAGTAAATTCCCTCCACAAGTTTGAGAAATTTATACATCAGATTGAACATCAAAATGAATTTATATTTCATGCAGTGTCAAACCAAAGCAGAATTTTGTACTTTCACTCCAAAGGCAGATCAGGCCCTTCACTTACAAGAATCATGCATATAATTTCGTAATAGAAAATATTAAATGAATGTTAAACACACGAGGCCCATTTCCAACCAACTGAAACAGGCTAGATCCAAAAAGAATTCCACCCTGAGGATAAGTGTAGTAAATGACTTCTAACAACCATGATACACAAAGGTTACTGTCCCTCTTTAAAGAAATATTAACGTTTGCAACCAGAGATGATGGAGGTTATGGAGGAACAATGTAAATTTAACATGCTCTTACTGGAAAGGAGAGTGCAGAAGAATGATTATGGTTGATGTTTTAGGATTCTAGATACTAAAGGGCAAAGATATTGCAGGTAAGTTTGTCTTGAACCTTGTTTTGAATGTTATAACTAGATGTCACGATTGTGCTTGTAGCAGGGGAAATTCTAAGTATACAAAAATATTAGTTCCAAGGATGGGTGGTCAAACTACAAACAGACACCCGAGGGAAATGCAGTAAGCCGCTGGCATTGATTTATTCATATGCAGATGAGATTATATTTTGGGTTGCATTATAGGAGTAATTTGGGACATGACATATGGCTCAGTGAAGGATGGATCCCAAAGCTGTGTCAAAAAACAGATTTTCCCTATCTCACGTCTGGGTCTTCTGTCAGTGAGTTGACAAGAGATTGATTGTTATAATTAGTCAACAACTCCATCTTCATATCGTGTTACAACCAGAATGACAGAAAGAAAACTAAATTGGAACATGATCTTTTCCTTACCCAGCAATTCCTGTTCTGCCTAAAAAGGCTTGGTGTGCTGCCTAAAATCATTTGGACCAATGCAATAAAAGGGTTCAGCCTATATAGACATTCATCTGTACAATGTCTCCCTGAAAAGAGAGATGGCTTTTATCCTAGATATGGGCAATTGTACTGTGCAACAGAATTACAATCAAAATCAGCCGAATCAGGATACAGTCATGCTCATTATATAATCTCTATCAGACTACATCTGGCCTCAGTGCCTTTGGATTCATTGAAAAAGGGCAGAATTTTTTTTAAAGGATGTGCTAATATCCTTCTGTTAGCAGGTCCAAATGTCTGTATATTATACAATGGATTCAAATAATCTGTGTAGGCCAGATGTTCCACTGCAGCCATATCACAGAAAGGCCAGTTGTGCATCCTCACTCCCAATCACAAACTGTACATCAGTAACAACTAGGGACAGTACCACTTGCCTCCTTGTTCCAACTGGGTACTTTTGTTTGCTCAGTTGCTGGAGGTCGTTCACACACATGCTGATCCAAGGCATGGCTCTCATTGCTTGCGCCTGTCAAACCACAGCTGGTTAACAGTTACACAAGAGGGAAGGACATCTGGAAGCTAGTAGCTGCCTTGCATCCAATCTGCTGAAAATGCATGCAACCACTCCACTGCAGTGTCAACAGGTAATGCACCATTGTGTGTAGTTTTACACAGAAAGACAGTGCCCTGCAATGCAATGTGGAAGGCATAAGTGATACCTCACCAGTTACAGTGCTCTCCTTAAACAGGTGGAGTCTCCACCAATGCTAACCTTAAACAGTAAATAGCCTGTTAGAACCTCATTGAACTGAACGCGGGACTCTCAGATGAGTGTCCACTAAAGTGCTGATTAGAGTCATACACTACAACTGTACTGGCAGCACAAAACAAAATCATTTCTCATTGCTGCCACATGTGGAATGGGACTGCAAGTTTAGTTGTCATTGTTATGTATGTCTTGGATGACAAGTTTCATTCATATAGCATCTTTAAACCCTTAAGGCTTAACTCAACCACGAACAAAAAGTGAGCAGTCAACTTCTATGTTGCTAAAGTAAATTTGACTTAAATGTGGATCTGCTCCTTTGATTTCTTCAGAAAACTGAAGCACAATACCAAAGTTGTTTAGTAGTAGATTACAGCAAGTAATGGCAATGGAATGCTTGCTTGACTACTGTGATCTCATCCAAAAACACTGCTGCCCACGTGTTAACCCCTATCAAGTGCCACTCACCCATCACCCTTCTACCCTGGATCAGACTCAAATCAATGCTTGAAGTTAAGCAAATAGCACTAATTCCTTCAATCTCATGCAGCCCAAATTCCCTCAAGTTTCCGCACACCAACTCCAGCCTCTTGTTCATCACACCCTTAAACTCATTATTAGTGGCCAAGCCTTGAAACTTATCCCCTAAACCTCTTCCACGCAGGCTTTAAAGCTGAAGTTAAAGCCAATCTCTTCGATTAATCTGTTTGGAAAATTTCCTTCTTTGGCTCCAATGTAACTTGCTACTGCCATTGTCTTCACAGACCAAAGGCTACAGTTTTATTGGAGAATGACAATTCATGGTGATTTAACCTGGGGGTCACCACTTCTCAGGTAAAGGGAGGAGGTTGAGACAGAGGGACCTTCATGGTAACCTCAGCTGGTGCAAGAACTGAACCCACACTTAGCTTCATTCTGCATCTGCAAACCTGCCATCCAGCTAACTTAGCCTAATAATAACTTAAATGATCACTTCAAATGGAGCATGAAGCTTAAATGAAAGTGTCGGGGGGGGGATCTTGCTACATTAAAAGATGCCCGTTTTGGTGTTTAACTTTTATTTAGAAGCATTTCGGGTGTCTCTACATAGAGAATGTATAAAAACATGGGGAACCACCAAGGGGACATGAGGAACATAATAAGAAATAAACTTTAAATCCAATTAAACAAAAATTACATTACAAGGTCATAAGATGTAGAAGCAGAATTAGGCCATTTGGTCCATCAAGTCTGCTCCATCACTCATTTATGGATGAAACATTTCTCAACTCCATTCTCCTGCAATCTCCATGTAGCCCTTGACTCCTTTATAAGTTTCATTCCCACTAAATATTGTTTTTTGATACAGCTCTATTGATTAGTCCTGATTGCTTAAGCAGAATTATCAAACTTTCAGTATTGCTCCTCAGCGATTTTCTTTTCTCATCTGTTCAAGTGCATCATTAAATCATTGGATTAAACCCACCTCTAGTGGCATATTGATACTGCTGTGCCATCTTACTCTTACACTGCCAATTACAATCAAACATTTTCAGGTGAGAAACCTACTACCTACCAAACTTGAGAGCCAAAATGCAAGATGAAATAAATTTGCATTTATTGATCATCTTACACTTAGTCCAGGTGTCACCAAGCACTTCAAAGCCAGAGTGTTATTTGGAAGTGTTACTGGTTATTCATACGTTATAATCAATATGCACACATCAAGGGCCCACTTTTCACAAAGAATAATATTATGGGTCTCTGAATTGACAGTCTAGCAACAATACGAGGCCATTGCTCCCCACTGTGAATGTAAAGCTATACCACTGTTGCAAAATGATGCTTTCAAAAGGAAATTGGATCAGTAGCAGAAAAGAAAACATCTACAGGGCCCCGTATAAAAGGACAGGGAGCAGCACCAGGTGAATTCCTTCATCATAGGGCTGAATGGCCTGGATGTTGTATAACCATTCTATAGTTCGACAATTTCCTTTAAGGAGGAAACTCCATACTTACCTGAACGGGTCTACATGCTACTTCAGGCCCACACAATATTTCTTAGCTACTCTTTGAAAAGTGTTAGTAAGCCATTCAGTTGTCCTAATCAACTTCTGAATAGTCACAGTTCATGTACTACACCAGGTGAGTTGCAGTGATCTGAGAAGGCTCACTAACCTAATTTGAGGGCAAGGAATGAGCAACAAGTGCTGGCGTTGCCAGTGACACACAGATTCCATGAAAGAATGGAATGAAAATGCCAGGCAAGACTTTGGCTCTGATTCTGATGAAGCAGGCTGCATGCGCATCCTTCATATATTCACATTCATGTTTCAGGCATTTTTGGTGTCTAGTTTTGTTTTCTGAGGAGCTTAAGGAGATACTAGCTGAGCAGATATTCCTTTAGAAAAATGACCTGGGGGCTCAATGAATTTAATTTAATGATCAGTAAAGTTTTCCAACCAAATTGGTCTCAGTTGAAATTGTTGGGAACGTGAACCAGACATCCAGTGCATGATAGTATCAGAGATAATGGGAACTGCAGATGCTGGAGATTCCAAGATAATAAAATGTGAGGCTGGATGAACACAGCAGGCCAAGCAGCATCTCAGGAGCACATCCTCTCTGATGAAGGGTCTAGGCCCGAAACGTCAGCTTTTGTGCTCCTGAGATGCTGCTTGGCCTGCTGTGTTCATCCAGCCTCACATTTTATTATCCAGTGCATGATGGTAGCCCTAGCACCCCCAGTGACTCTAAGATTCCGCTCAAATGAGCAAAGGTAAGAATGTTACATTTTTAAAATTCCCTAAATAATTCAAAACTCAAAGGAAATAAGACTCTGTACTTAAAGTAACCACTAACTTTCTAGGCAAGAGAAATGGATTGATAATTAGTCATCATATATTAAAAGGTTACCTCCTGTTAACTACACAATTTATTGTCCAATAAACTTTGAACAGAGTTAGCTGAAACAGAAAATTCATGGAGGACCACTGATAAGAACACAATTCTGTGCATAACCTATGAAGGCAGTGACAGTGGCAATGTTGGGAAATTTGCCAGCAATCTCTGGTGATTCGTAATCTTCCTTACTAGAGTTTGCTGTGCAATTTGCAATTATCTTTCAGATGCAATTATCTTGTCAGTTAAACCTGGAGACACCCATTCAAGCCTCTACAGTAGGCTTGAACCCGCGGCCTTAAGGAATGTTGCTGTATTGTAATTTACAGCCTGTTTTAAAGCCTGTGACCCTGCACCTGGTTCTGACTCAGTGACCACAAAGAATGAATTTCCGATCAAAGCTTTCAACCAAGGCCAAGTTAGTTGAAAAACTCTGCCAATCGTTAAATTAAATTCAGTGAGCCCCCAGATCATTTTTCCAAAGGAATGTCTGCTCGGCCAGTACCTCCCTAATAAATTCCTCAATAGAAAACAAAGCCAGGCACCAAAAAGATCAATATAGCTAACTAATAGGTGCTAGCAGAGTGCAGTAGGGGTGAGGAAAATAATAGAAACTGGGCCATACAGCTCAAGAACAAAGTATGTTTGCATCAAGGCAGTGTAAAGGAATAATTGTAACAAGACGACTCACTAAAAACTGTTGCATTCCAACCACAACCAAGGTTAAATATGAGCATTACTGGCAAATCCCTAGCAAAGGGAAAATTACCGGGCGCATTCCCATTCACGGCAGGAGGTTAAACATTAAAAAGGAAAAAAATAATCTGTGGTCCAAGACTTAACTTTGGCTGAGGTGACCGCAAAACTCACTACTGCTGAACAATGTGTAGGACTTAACAGGGAAACTATCGACCATTACAGGATGCATTCTTTCTGGATCAGTTAACCATTAAACAGAGGTCATGGGCAAAATAACCAGAACAAGCCCATTCTCTCTCCATGACCCCAGTGGGACAGTGAACTAATCAAACTCTGTTCTCACAAGTGTGCAATAATCACACCAGGTCAAACACAATCTGAACTTGTAGGTGGTTAAGGAACGGTGCACATACACACATTATTGTTAACTTAAGAGTTTGGAATATAAAGGAGCAATGGATCAATGTGATCCGGAATGACTTGGAGAGGGATCCTAGGATGAGGAAAACAAATGTACAGGACTAATGGGCAGTTTTTTTAGGTCAGGTAGTACTGAGTGGCATAAGATTTCAAAGTTTATAGGGACTGGCACTGTGCCTCACTCACATTCCATCCCCCAATGTGCTACAGCCTCAAAAAGCTGTTCACGGCATCATCTACCAGGGCTCGGAAGACTGTAACTCAGATTAAGTCACCCTGAAACTTCAATGAATTTCATCTCCATCCACATTCAGTAAAACGCCCTCCAATTCAGCCCCCATCTGATTCCCCACTTCTCTCCTCTATGCAGCTTTTACCTTTGTTCATCTTCCACAGAATGAGCAGGGAATAAGTCAACTCATATACAAAAGGCACTGTGGCCATGCAGTTTCCAGATCTTGGCCAACAGCATTCCTGCTTCAGTCACATATTCACCTTGGTCAGAAGAATATTGTTGCCAAGCCCCATTCCAGGGTTAGGCCACATAGTTAAAGGCTGACGCTTCAGTGAGGCATTGAGAATGAACATACCACACAGGCAGGAAATACTATCTCGAACTCAACACTGAAGCAAGGTCCCATCCACACATTCAGCTGGGTTCAAGAGATGCTACTAGCAGTATTTGCAGATTGTTGTTTCTCTGGACCAATATTCCTCCCCATGGCAACAGCACATGAAACATTCCCTGGTCATTCAACTCACCACAATAAAATTTTCATGTAAGGTTGCACTTCAGATTAGTTAGTTGCGAAATGAAGTTTAGTAGGAAAGCCCCAAGTAGAACAGGGGTATTTCCATAGACAAAATATTACAGAACAGATTAATCATCTCAGCTGTTGTCTCAATTCGTGGAATTAGACACATTGGGAGTGACAAACTTGGAAAGTCCTCTTCCCGTACCAGCCAAAGGAGAATGTTTCAGTAGAGATGAAAATAAAGGAAGCTTCAAAACAGGAACCCAGAAATATTTCTTCAAATCATTAATTTCAAAATCACCTGCATTCCCTCCCCAACTCGCCCCAAATTTTCCAATGCTGCAATGCAGGACTGAGGAAAACGTGTGGGCCATTCAGGCCTTAGTGACTGCTCTGCCATTAAATAATAATGTAGAACATAGAACAATTCAGCGCAGAACAGGCCCTTCGGCCCTCGATGTTGCGCCGACCTATGAACTAATCTAAGCCCATCCCCTTACATTATCCCATCATCATCCATATGCTTATCCAAGGACTGTTTAAATGTCCCTAATGTGGCTGAGTTAACTATATTGCCAGGCAGGGCATGCCACGCCCTTACCACTCTCTGAGTGAAGAGCCTGCCTCTGACATCTGTCTTAAATCTATCACCCCTCAATTTGCAGCCATGACCCCTCGTACTAGCTGACGTCATCATTCTAGGAAAAAGACTCTCACTGTCCACCCTATCTAATCCTCTAATCATCTTGTATGTTTCTATTAAATCCCCTCTTAGGTCTGTTCTCATTGGAGAGAAGAAGGCTAAGTCCCTCAGCATTTCCTCATAAGACCTTCGCTCCAGACCAGGCAACATCCTGGTAAATCTCCTCTGCACCTTTTCCAATGCTTCCACATCCTTCCTGTAATGGGGCGACAAGAACTGTACGCAAAATTCCACATGAGGCCACACTAGTGTTTTGTACAGT
Organism: Stegostoma tigrinum; assembly: GCF_030684315.1. Classification (NCBI taxonomy): domain Eukaryota; kingdom Metazoa; phylum Chordata; class Chondrichthyes; order Orectolobiformes; family Stegostomatidae; genus Stegostoma; species Stegostoma tigrinum. Next base: position 13,729,304 of record NC_081356.1, on the reverse strand, counting down.
TGCAGCATGACATCACGGCTCTGGAACTCAATCCCTCTACCAATAAAACCTAACACACTGTATGACGTCTTAACAGCACTATCAACCTGGGTGGCAACTTTCAGGGATCTATGTACATGGACACCAAGATCCCTCTGCACATCAACACTACCAAGAATCTTTCCATTGACCCAGTATTCTGCCTTCTATTATTCCTCCCAAAGTGAATCACCTCACGTTTATCTGCATTGAACTCCATTTGCCACCTTGCAGCCCAATTCTGCAGTTTATCCAAGTCTCCCTGCCACCTGCAACATTCTTCCACAGTGTGTGTGGAAACTTCTGCAAACTTACTAACCCATCCACCTATGCCTGCTTCCAAGTCATTTATAGTTAATCTGAATGTGGTCTTAAATCCATGTTCCCTCCAGGCCCAAAACATCCCTAGAATCCCTTGTCTATGAAAAGGCTACATATACGCAAAGTATACTGAGTTGGATAATGACCCTGCCAGCCCTGCTTTCTGGGGAACAGAATTCCACAGATTAACTACCCTCCAAGATCTCCACTCCAAAAGTTGGTCATTGCATTGCCTCCCCTGACATATATGGATCCTTGCTTTAATCGGTGACCTCAGAAGCAATGGTAAATGGGTTCAAGGTCATCTTCCCCAAAGGCAGTAGGGATTGATTTTCAAAGATAATGGGAACTGCAGATGCTGGAGAATCCAAGATAACAAAGTGTGTGGTTGGATGAACACAGCAGGCCAAGCAGCATCTCAGGAGCACAAAAGCTGACGTTTCGGGCCGATTTGACCTCAATCCCTCATCTGTACCAGCAGGTTGCTGGATGCAGAGATGAGAATTCAGGATTATAGTCGGGACAGCTAACTACAGAGTCCCAGGTTGCATTTTTAACAATGGTGCAGCTAGTTAAAAGCTTTCAGGAACGGGAACCTCAGATGAATCACCTTACCCTACAGGGGACAATGTTAGTTCTTGCACTCTTCTGGTCAAGGGAAATCATAGGCCAGGAGTGAATCAGAAATCTCTGTTCAAAAGAATTCAGCAATTCAGTGATGAACTCATTGAGCAACCAAGGGAGCCAAAATCCTTACCAACTGAAAATGTAGCCTTTTCATAGACAAGGGATTCTAGGGAGGTTTTGGGCCTGGAGGGAACATGGATTATCAAATCCGAGCCTTAACAAGAAGAGTGCTAGGACTAACATTATCCCCTGTAAGGTAAGGCGATTCATCTGAGGTTCCCATTCCTGAAAACTTTTAAATTGCTGCACCATTGTTAAAAATGCAAGTTGGGACTCTATAGTTAGCTGTCCTGATTATAACATGGTGTGAAGCTGGAGGAACAAAGCAGGTCAGGCAGCAGTGGAGCAGAAAAGCTGACGTTTTTCGGGTCAGGACCCTTCTTCAGAAATGAGCTTTCCTGGTCCTCCGATGCTGCCTGGCCTGCTGCGTTCCTCCGGCTCTACACTTATCTCTGATTCCAGCATTGGCAGTTCTTACTATCTGAGTGAGCTTTGTGGTAGCATTGCTCACCTTGAGAAAATTTGCTCCCGATTACAACTAAAGAATCCAAAATTATAAATTTGGAAATAACAAGATGTAGAGCTGGAAGACGACAGCAGGCCAAAGCAGAAGAGCAGGAAAGCCGACGTTGCGGGCCTAGATCCTTCCTCAGAAATTTCTGAAGAAGGGTCTAGGCCTGAAACATCAACTTTCCTGCTCCTCTAATGCTGCTTGGCCTGCTGTGTTCATCCAGCTCTACATCTTGTTATCTCAGATTCTCCAGCATCTACAGTTCCTACTATCTATAAATTTGGAACTTCTTTTAAGCACGAGTATCAACTAAGGGAGAAATCACGAATCTGATGACTGCACTGGTTTACAAGCAACACTGATAATAGTCAGTGGTGCACAGAAGCTATCCTATCTTATTGCATGTTCCACTACCATTGAACAGATAGGATGTAGTGTCTGCATTTTTACTATAAAATAAGTGCATGCCATTAGCAAATTATTGCAACACTGAAGAATAGTTATGAATGGCCATTAACTGAAAAAGACTTCAAAAGCTATGAAAGAGCTTAGAGCACACAGGATGTCAGAAAAGTGAGTGCCTGTGAAGGCAGGAAGTTAACATTCTGGGAATTATAAAACAGAACAATTGAAAAGACTCAGCAGGTGATGTAGCATTTGTAGAAAGAGACCCTTCCTCTGAGCACTTGCTTCTGTACGTTGTGTCAGGGAGTAGGATAATTTCCATTGGGTGAGGCAAGATCAACCAAAAGAAAATTGGAACGTTTATGTCAAGAATGAGAGGGCAAGGATTGTAGGAATAGCCTGGCTTCTCAAGAGACAGCTATGAGGTGATGTCTGTTTCCAGTCTCTCCTTCCCTCACATACACACTCACGTCAAAATCACAGCTGGATAGTGCAGCAGTGAAACATATTGCAGTAGCTCGCAGTTCTGACAACCTATGCCGCATCTGACATAGTTGTTCTGGTTATAACATGTAAGTGATGGTTCTGACAGGTTTTCTTATGACCCATCAGCTGCATCATTGCTAACCAATGACTTGCAATATGGACCACACTTCAAAATTATTGATCATGGAATAAGCAAACATAGTTAGCTACAAAGTTAGGGAGGGGCTCAAGAGGAATGACTTTCAGAATTGCAAAATGAAATTCCACTGCTGAAAGTACTTGAAAGATCCAATGAAAATACAGCACAAATAAATACATAAAAGTGAAAGCTTAATGAATCACACATACAAGAGGTGTTAAGACAGTTGCTCCTATTTATCAAAATACCTTACCTGGAAAAGTGTGAGGATTTGAGGATCCTCTTTTAAGGCACTTAGAGCACAGGACATGCACAGTGAAGTATAACCCCGGCCACTCCTGAAGGAGTACATTCAGTTCTTCCATCAGAGGAATTATGGCTTGCCACGCAGTCCAAATATTTGGCAAAGAAGCATGACTAGCAATCGATAAGGTGTCTGGTTGCAGACTACTTTGGGTTGGTCTGTAACTGATCACCACTGGAACCTTGCCCCTGTAAGCAAAGATCTGGTACTTGCCATCTGACCGGTGTACAATGTGAGTGTTGATCTGTACACTATATCTGGCAAACAGGCCTGGTGGGAACAAAAAAGGGAAACTGTATTCCACCTGGAGCTGTTCAATTGCTAACTGCTGTCCAGAAAGGTTGGACCCATTAATCCAGGCTTCTGCATGAGGAACTTCATTTTTCACATAACAGGGGAATTTAAACCAAATGGGTACACCATTTATAGGGGTAATTTTAGGTTTGTTGAGGCAGTAACAGAGTCCCATCTTCTCCAGTAGTTCCAGAATCAAATGAAGATCCTGTTGAGTTTTGATGTGTGGCTTGAGAAGCAGTCGAATAATATGCAGAGGAAGCAGTCCATGAAGCAGGAATCCCTCCACATAATGGTGGAGTTGTGTTGCCCTCAGCTCATCAATATTGGCATCTGCCAGTAGTTTCTGGAGCAGAACTGAGGCATCGCGCTGGAAGAAGACATTCAAGATGTCGATCAGCTTGGTCAAGTTATGAAAGACACACTCTTTGAGAGTCAGACTATCCTCAAAATACAGCAGCTTGCCACTTTCGTGCAGGTAGGACAGGGCGCTTTGGAGTCGGTCCTCAGTAAGACCTGCTTGTAATCCCAGCCTGGCAGAGTCCCACCAGGAAAGCCAGAGCTCTTGAGGTTTATAATGCAGTTCCTCCAACCTTTGCCAGGATTTAGGTAAGACTCTGTGCAGATTCGGAAAAATCTCTCGATGTTCAGCCACAGAAAGCAGTTTCTCCTTCAAGCGATTTATTCCAACATGGTCCCCCTGACAGCTGACTGTGATAACTGGGGACAGGATCTGAAGACGGTTGTTCAACAGGTACTGCACTTGGGCCTTCTTCCTCCTCAAATTTTTATCAGAGACTCCATAAAAGGGGGCATGTGGACTTGCAGCTCGCAGCTCAAACTCTTGCCCCAGTGCCCCATCCACCTTCTCTACCACAGCCTGCATGGACTCAACATCTCGCTTTTCCTGGAGGGCGATCTGGTGATGGATGTCCAGGCATTTTTCCTCCACCTCTTTGTCATTGCACTGGTCCACGTGTGCTCCCACCACACACACGACCCCGTGAGGGACCCTGGCACCGAGCAAGTGCAAGAAGTGCCCGACCAGTTCGTAGAACCGGTGGGGGGCATAGGCCTGCAGGCTGACCACCAGCACATAGAGCGCGCCCGGGGAGAGAAAGAAGGGCTGGATTAGGTCGTAGTTCTGGTCCCCAGCCAAATCGTAGACAATAAAGGTGAGGTTTTTCTCAGCATCCGCCACCCACTGGGTCACCTCGATGCCCTTGGCATGAGGTGCAGGGGCAGCCGGTGCGTTTCCAACCAGGCATTGCCTGAGGGAGGTCTTGCCGGCGCCTCTGGAGCCCATCAGCACCAACTTGAGCCTGGGCTTGACGGCGGGCTGCGAGAGCGCCAGCTCCTTCTGGTAGGCCGCGATGTAGGGGATGCCCTTCATGCAGACCTCGTAGGGCGGCTGGATCAGGGGGTTGTCCTTGATCTTCCAGAGGCTGACCCTGGAGAGCCTGCCGAAGGAGTCGGGCAGGATGGCGATCTGGTTGCCCTGCAGCACCAGCTCCTCGAGGCGGGCGAGCTCCACGATGGAGTCGGGCAGGTAGCGCACCTTGTTGTTGTCGAGCCACAGGGCGGCCAGGTTGCCGATGGCGGCGATGCCGGCCGGGATGACCGACAGCTCGTTGCGGCTGAGGTAGAGCTCCTCCAGGCCGGTGAGCTGCAGCAGGGCGCCGGGGAACTCCTCGAAGCGGTTCGACGACAGGTTGATCATCTTGAGGCGGCCGAGCTCGCCGAAGCGCTCGGGCAGCGCCCGCAGGCTGTTGTTGTCCAGCATGAGGCTCTCGAGGGCGGCCAGTCCGCAGAAGGTGTCGGGCAGGCACGACAGGCGGAGGCTGCTCAGCCACAGGATCTTGACGGAGCGCAGCCTCGGGATGTCCCGGGGCAGGGCCCGGATCTGGTTCCCGGAGAAATCCAGCTCCTCCAGCTCGGCCAGCTGCAGGATCTGGAGGGGGAAGTGGCTCAGGCGGTTGTGGTCGACGTCCAGGGCGCGGAGCCGGGCCAGCAGGCCCAGGCTGGCCGGCAGCTGGCGCAGCTCGTTGAAGCTGACGTCGAGCTCCTCGAGGGCGGACAGGCCGCCGAGCTCGGCCGGCAGCTGCTGCAGCTTGTTGTGGCTCAGGCACAGGCGGCGGAGGCGGCCCAGGCCCCCCAGCTCGGCCGGCAGCCCCGACAGCAGGTTGTGGGCCAGGTCGAGCTCGTCGAGCAGCGGCAGGCCGCAGAGTCGGGGCGGCAGGCGCCTCAGGCGGTTCCTCCGCAGGATCAGCGCCCGCAGCTCGGACAGGGAGGAGTCGAGGCCGTCGGGCAGCTCGAGCAGCGAGTTGTTGGCCAGGTTGAGCACCTGGACGTGGCCGATGTCGGCGGGCAGGCTGAGGCGCGGGCCGCTCTGGCTCAGCTGGCGCCAGTTCCCGTGGAGTTTGCGGCAGCGGCGGGCCGCCTCCCTCCAGACCCGCACCGTCTTCAGGCCCCCGCCGCTCTCCGACATCCTGAGAGACTTGGGTTGCCTCCCTCCTGCCCCTACATCTTCAGCCGCTTCCTCCCTCCCCCTCTCCATCGCGGCCTCCCAGTCCCTGGCGGCAGCCGCATCTTAGCCCGGCTCTCATTGACGGCGGTGGGTGATGGAGGGGAGAGGACGGGCAGCCCCACCGCCTACACCCCCCATCGGCACAAGAAAGGCCGTCGCTCTTACTCCACCCCCCCGCCCCGGCTCAATCTGAGCCTCTGAGGAGGCAGCAGGCCGCGCCTGCTCCGGGAGGAGGAGGAGCTGCTGCTGCCGCCCACCCCGTCCTTCTCTTCCACCTTCCACCCCTCCCCTTTTCTCTACACCCTCCCCTCCCCTCTCCTTTTCTCTCCTCCCCTCTCCTTTTCTCTCCTCCCAACCACTTCTCTCTCCTCCCCTCCCTTCTCTCCTCTCCCCACCCCTTCCCTCCCCTCTCCTTTTTTCTCCTCCCCTCCCTTCTCTCCTCTCCCCACCCCTTCCCTCCCCTCTCCTTTCCTCTCCTCTCCTCTCCCCTCCTCCCCCCTCCTCTCCCCTCCTCCCCCCTCCTCTCCCCTCCCTGCTCCTTCTCTCCCTTCCCCCCCTCCCCTCCCCTTTCCTTCCCCCCCCTCCCCTCCCCTTTCCTTCCCCCCCCTCCCCTCCCCTTTCCTTCCCCCCCCTCCCCTCCCCTTTCCTTCCCCCCCCCTCCCCTCCCCTTTCCTTCCCCCCCCTCCCCTTTCCTTCCCCCCCCTCCCCTTTCCTTCCCCCCCCTCCCCTTTCCTTCCCCCCCCTCCCCTCCCCTTTCCTTCCCCCCCCTCCCCTCCCCTTTCCTTCCCCCCCTCCCCTTTCCTTCCCCCCCTCCCCTTTCCTTCCCCCCCCTCCCCTTCCCTTCCCCCCCCTCCCCTTCCCTTCCCCCCCCTCCCCTCCCCTTCCCCCCCCTTCCCTCCCCTTCCCCCCCCTTCCCCCCCCTCCCCTCCCCTTTCCTCCCCCCCCTCCCCTCCCCTTTCCTCCCCCCCCTCCCCTCCCCTTTCCTCCCCCCCCTCCCCTCCCCTTTCCTCCCCCCCCTCCCCTTTCCTCCCCCCCCTCCCCTTTCCTTCCCCTCCCCTCCCCTTTCCTTCCCTTCCCTTCCCTCCCCTTTCCTTCCCTCCCCTTTCCTTCCCTCCCCTCTCCTTCCCTCCCCTCTCATTTTCTCCCATCATCTTCACCATCATCTCTCCTGACTACTCCTCTCTTGTTAAACTGTTTCTGACATCTAGGGTGGCACGGTGGCTCAGTGGTTAGCACTGACTGTCTCACTGTGGTAGGCACTTGGGTTCGATTCCACTCTCTATGTGGAGTTTGCACAATCTCCCCATGTCTGCGTGGGTCTCCTCCCTCAGCCCAAAGATATGATGTGGAAGTGCCAGGATTGGACTCTGGTGGACAAGGTCAGAAATCACCAAGTTACAGTCCCTTCCTCTTCAGGTATTAGTGAGAAAGAGGTTATATCAGACACAGAATTTGTGAGTAAAAGATCAAAGGTTCACATCATTGGTGAGGATGTACGAAATAAACCAAAGATACTGTTAAATCTTTAATCAGAAAGAAGGTTTTAATTGATTAACATGCATATGTAAATCCCTGAATTCCTTTCAAATCCCAGTCGTGAGAGAGAACGAAAGATATTTTCTGTGTTCAGACAATGCATGTGAGGTGCGAGACTTTGTTTAGAATCTGTTTGTGTTTTAGTTGGAGTCAGACTGGTTTTATTTCTAAAAGGAATTTTTAAAAATGACACATTGTCTAACTGTCTATAAGTTGTGTGCTTTTTGAACAAAATAAAATGTATCTGCAAATACAAATTCATTCCATAGATTTACACGTGTCTGTGTGCATGTGTGAGGGGGGAGAAAGAGTGTGTGTGAGTGAGGGGGGTGACAGGTGGGGAAGAGAGAGTGTGTGTGTGTGTGTGGTGGGGGGTTGGGTTGGAGAGGGACAGTCTGCGTGTGTGCGTGTGAGCATGTTTGCATGAGTGAGTGTGCATGTATGTGTGCATTCATGAGAATGTGTAGTGCTATGGGGTCACCTGTATGGTGACATGAACCCAAGATCCTGGTTGAGGCCATCCTCATGGGCACTGAACTTGGCTGTCAGCATCTGCTCAGCGACTCTGTGTTGTTGTGTATCCTGAAGTCCTCATTGGAGGATGTTTATCCGAAGATCCAAGGCCGAATACCCTTGACCACTGATGTGTTGTCTCACTGGGAGGGAACATTCCTTTCTGGCAATTGTTACACAGTGCCCATTCATCTGTTGTCATAGCGTCTGCATTGTTTCGCCAATGTACCATGTCTCGGGGAATCCCTGCTGCAGCGTATGAGATAGTTAATGTTGGCCAAGTCCAAAGATATGCAGGTTAAGTGGATTGGCCATGCTAAATTGCCCATAGTGCCCGGGGGGGTGTAAATTAGGTGGACTAGCCATGGAAAAGTGTAGATCTGGATGGAATGCTCTTCAAAGAGTCGGCATGGATGTATTGGGTTGTTTCAGGATTCTTTTCTCTTTTAAGACCTTGTCTTAAGATCCATGAATGGAGAATCAAAGGATCACATTGTGGCAAATTTCTCTTTATTCAAATCTGATCATTCACTGTCAATTTCTTCATATTAAAATGTGATCCCTTTGCTGTTCCAACGCATTTTTATCTTCCCCCATTTAAACCATTCCAAAGTTAACCTTTACCATTCCACTCCCTTCAGCAGATATGAACAGATATGCAGCACCACATCTGACTGAACACAGCAGGCCAAGCAGCATCTTAGGAGCAGGAAAGCTGACGTTTCGGATCCCTGATGAAGGGTCTGGGCCCGAAACATCAGCTATCTGGCACCTAAGATGTTGCCTGGCCTGCTGTGTTCATCCAGCTCTACATCTTGTCATCTCAGATTCTCCAGCGTCTGCAGTTCCTATTATCTCTCACCACATCTGACTAGTCTACTTTGAACTATATAGTGCTAGAGTCTGTACGAGGACTATCAGGCTCCTGCCTCACCCGCTATTACTTCTCTTTATTCCAGCAACATCCAGTAGGCATATTTATGCCATCACAGAAACCACGTATTTCCTCGAACTTAGCATCACTCAACTTTGTTCTGTTGCATTTCATCTGCTCCTAAAACCATCATTATTATTCTATTGGATTCCTGACAAATCTCCCAAATTCTATGCTCCATAAACTTGAGGTCATCTAAAACTCTGCAGCCTGCCTCATCATTTTCAGCAAGTCCCATTCCTTACCACCCCTGTGCTTGCTGATTTACATTGGCTCCCGTTCAAGCAACATCTTCATTTTAAAATACTAATTCTTATTTTGAACTCCCTCCATGGTTTGCTGCTTCCGATCTCTGTAAACTCTAGCAAACAAACCCAACACTACCCACTTGAGCCCTCTGATTTAAATCACATGCCATCAGCTATTTAGACCCAAGCTCTGAAGTTCCCTGTCTCAATCTCTCCCTCTGTCTACCTCAATTTCCTTAAAATTACTTAATCCTTACAATTACTCAAAAACACCTCTTTAACCAAGAACTTAATCTAATATGTTACTATGTGGCTTAGAGTTATAGTTTATTTTAGAATGCTTCCTGTGAATCTCCTTCAGATGGTTTACTGCATTGAAGGGATTAGATAAATATAAATTGTTGTTGGTGTTATGTTTTAACATGCTCCTGTAAACTATCTTGGAATTCTTTTAATATCAGAGGCTTTACAAAAATATATGTTTTTGGAATGGATAGATATACTCTGACTTCTTTCCCATATCTCCACCACCAACTGGTGAAGAATCACCAGGACTGAGACAATATGATGACCTACCTGTGATACATCCTCCCTTTCTTGAACCTACTGGCCAAATATCATATTGGTCTCCTTGCTGCCCAAGGATGAGCTTATATCTTTCTCTAGTTTCTCTCCTGTCTCTCTCCATGCCTTCTTTGTGCTGATCTTATTGATGAGTCGCACATCCTGCTTCCTCAATCCTATTCAAATTAATCAACTGATAACCCACCTTTCTTTCCCGACTCCCATGTTAGCTTTCTTAATTACTTAAATAGAAGTTGGAGTCACTGGCTGTGTGTCGACATTTATTTCTCATTCCTAGTACCCCTGGAAATGGTGGTTTGCTAACATTGTTGATGGTTCTATAGTTTTGGGTTTTGTCTCTCTTCCATTCAAAATTGTCATTATTAACCCTCCCCTCAAAAAAAACCCTCGATCCCACCATCTTTGCAAACTATTGATCCATCACCAATTTCCCTACTCTTTTTCCAATTTATTGAAAGCGTTGTTGCCTCCCAATATTTTATGCACATCTTACCTGAGACTCCATGTTTGAACCTTTCCAATCAAGTTTCCATCCTGCCATTATCATGAAGAAGCTCTTATCAGAATCACAAATGACATCCAATATGACTGATAAAATCAAACTATCCTTCCTCTTCCATTTCAGCCTGTCTGCAGCTTTTGCTACATTAGACCACCTTCCTGCAACATCTCTCCACTGATGTCCAGCTAGCTGGGACAGCTCTCACCTACTTCCATTCTCATCTGTTGAATTACAGTGAGAGAATCACCCACACTGTCTTTTCCTCCCTCTCCCATAATATTTCCTCTGGTGGCTCTCAAGGATTTCTCCTTAGACTCCTCCTAATTCTTGTTTATATATTGCCCCACAGTGATATTCTAAAACACTAAGGGTTATAATGAGCAACCAAGTAAGTGGAGCTGAGTCCACAAAAAGATCAGCCATAATCTTACTGAATGGCAGCGCAGGCTCGATGGTCCAGATGTCCATCTCCAGCTTCTGTCACTTATATTCTTATGTTAGTTTCCACAAGCACACTAATAACACCAAGCTCTGCCTCACCATCACCTCTTTCAACCCACTAACAGTCTCTGAACTTTCATTCTGCTTATCTGATACCCAGAATTGAATGAGCAGAAATATTTTCTTCAATTAAATATTGGTAAGACTGAAACTGTTTTGTACTGGACCTTGAGACAATCTCCCAATCACGTATCCATTGCACCACCAAGTCTCTCTCTTCTCATTTCCATAACATTGTTCACATTAACCAGTGTTTCAGTTCACTTTTTGTTGAATTCCTCATCTATGTTTTTGGTCTCTCTCCGCTTGACTATTCAAATGCACCACCAGTCAGTTTTCATGTTCAACCGTCAATGAACTTGAGATTATTCAAAACTCTGGAGCTCATATCTTAACTTGCACCAAAATCCTGTCGACCTTGTTTTGGGGACAAATCAATAAATTGATAAGACTTCAGGAAAACAGGACACAATCACTTATTTCAAACTCACATATGGGAAATATGTCTTATCACTGAAGGTTAAAATTCCCTCTAGTGGGTTACAGAACATCTTCAAGCTTTATATATATTACAGCAATTCCCACACTTCAATATACATGTCCCATACCTCCAGTAAGATAGTTGTTAAAACCCACCTGGTAGACCTTTAGTCATGTGCCCTAATTTCTCCTTATTATTGGTATGTTTTATTCCGTTATATCCATGTAAAGTACTTTGGCACATTTTATTACGTTAAAGGTGCTATATAAATATGAATTGGTGTTGTTTTTATATTCCTTTGACATGTTACAATTTTACTCCTTTACTATATTACCTATTCGTCATTACCATTTTCCGCTTTACATTGTTGTAATTTACCCTCTAATGAGAGCTGAAGGCCAAAAATAATTTTGGACTGTGAAGATTTAACAGCAGAAATAGAAACTTCACTTTCAAATGTGACAGATGTTTCTAGTTAATGTGTTCACTGGTGTGGGCATCTCCAGCAATGTTAGCAATTATTGCTCATTCGTGATTGCCCTTGAGAAGATTGTGGTGAACTGTGTTCCTGAAGTGCTGCAGTCTTTGTGGTATAGATACATTCACGGTGTTAGAGAAGGATTTTGACCTGGTGAATTAGAACTAGGTTTTATTGTCACATGTACTCAGGTACAAGAGTACAGTGAAAAGTTTACAACGTCACCCCCCCCCCTCCATTGCATCATCTTCATTGTACCTAGGTACTTAGATACAAAAAAGCTTCACACCACTCCAGGCCTCCGAGCTGCTCCAGTCAACGTTTTCTTATCAAAAAAAGACTCTTTAAAATCTTAGAAATAAGAGAGAGGAAGTTAAAGGACAAAAAAAGGAAAAAGCAGATGAATGGATGAGCCCTGGGCTAAGGAGCCCAAACTCTGCCTCCGCCATCTTGAATCAGTGACAATGAAGGAATGGCGACAGTTCTGATCAGGTTTATGTGGGGCTAATAAGGATGTTGCAGTTGGTGGTGGTCCCCATATGTTTGCTGCTTTTGTCAGTGGTAGAAGTTGTGGGTTTGGGAGGTGCTGTCTGATAACTTGTTACGATGCAGTTACAAAAATTCACTCTGTGTGATATCAAGAAATGGCTAACAACACTGTCTATGACAAAGGCTATGGGTACTGACAATACTCTGGAATAGTACTGAAGACTTGTTTTCAGACCTGACCACATAATTTTCCATGCTGTTCTGTACTGCTATACTGCTGGTATCTATCTGGAAATGTGGAAAATTACCCACGTGTGTGTACCCTGTGCACAAAAAGCTGGGCAAATCTATCCTGACCAATAACCGTCCTATCAGTCTACACATAAACATTTGTGAAAGGATGGAAGTTTCTGTTGACTCTCAAGCATCACTTGTGAAGAAATAATCAGCTCACTTATGCTCAGTTTGGCTTCCAATAGGGCCATTTATTTCCCGATCTGATTACATCCTTGATTCAAACATGGACAAAAGAGCTGAGCTAAAGAAGTGAGCTGAGAGTGACCGCCCTTGATGTGAAGACAATATTTGACCAAGTGTAGTATCAATGACTACTCGCAAAACTGAAATTAATGGGAATTCGGGAAAGTCTCTCTGCTGGTTACAGTCATAACTGGCACAAAAGCAGATGGTTATGGTTTGTGCAGGGCAATCATTTCTGTCCCAGGCCATTACTGTAGGCTTCCTCAGGATAGCTTCCTAGGCTCAACCATCTTCAACTGTTTCATCAGTGACCTTCCCTCTACCATAAAGTGAGAAGTGGGAATGTTTACCTATGACTGCACAGTGTTTAGCACAATCCACAATTCCCCAAGTACTGAGGTGACTTGTGTCCATATACAGCTACACCCAGCCAACTTTCAGGTTGATAAATGGCCAGTTTGGCAGGTTCATCTATCAGGAATCAGCTTCCAGGATGCTAGAGGCAGAACCCTACTAGTTGAAGGTTGTACTAGTTAGCTACAGTAATGAAGTTATTAATGAGCTTATTTGCATCTTATTGATATTTGTTGAGTTGGCAGGCTTATGTACAATTTCTAAGGCTGGCACAAGACACTCCATGTCAAGTTGATTAGTAGGTTCTATTCTGTGAGGAATTCTGTCAACTTGTATCAGTTGAAAGCCCTAGCCATGATACGAACCCAGGGTGTGAAATAAAGAAGATGTCACTGTTAGGCCTGGGTCCACATTTCAAGAAAAAAATTTCGTGGTACCCATTTCTCCAAGCTGTGCTGCAATACATCAATGTCCCTCTGATTTTCTTGAACAGCAGGATGAATAGTGTTCTTCCACCATCCTGACAGTGATGTCAGTTTGTGTGAAAAGCTGTGCCGATGAAGAATCATTGTCATGAGGTTACTGAAGACACAATGAAAGTGACAGTACACTCAAGTGTCACAATGATTTTTCAGTTGTCAACAGGCAGCTCGAGCTCACAGAAAGCAATGAACTCCAAGCATGTAGGAAAGTCCTTCAGTGGTTCTGTAACACAATAATGATGATCTACTTTAATAAGAGTGCCCAGAGATTCTGAGGATTCAAAGTCAGCCCACAGACAGTCACCCTTCCTTCCATTTTATATGACAGGATTTGGGTGAACTGTGAGATCACCACAGATGGTTGAAAATGTGTAAACCTCATTTTTTTGGAGATGGTGGGGTTAGAAAAGCTTTAAGTTAAATGTTTCCAGTCAATAATGTTAGGAAAATACTGTCAGTTAATATTGGAACCCAAGACTGTACAGATGTAGAGGCAGGGTTTAATGAACATACAGATGAACCTCAGTGATCTAACTGTGACTTCAGTAGACATGTGATAGACAATCTGCTGAAGGTCAGCATTCGAGGTGTTCAAGGGAGAAATGCCTGTTGCAAAGTCATCGAGTAAGGATTGTTAATAGATCTGTTTGATGGAAGAGGCCTGGTCTGGGCTGACTTGAATAGATGAGCCCACATGAAAACAAATAACTCAACTCCTGCTTCTGTAAAGCCTTCCACCAACCATAAGGCAGGAGTATGATGGAACACTCTACAGCTGCCTGAATACAACACTGTATACAAGAAGCACGCAGGACAAAGAATGCTATACAATCCATCAACATATACATTTGGTCCTGCTCCCATTGGTGCTCAGTGACAGCAGTGTATATCTACTTGGATTGAAGAGGAAAGAATCAATAGGCTTTAAGACATAGATAGTGGATTGCATATTTGTTGCTGAGTTAAAAGGTGTGGATTCAGGTCTTGCTCATGAGACTTCTATTTGACTTTGCCAAATGGAATATCTGGCATAGTTTTTCAACTTGGCATCAACCAATTTCTAAATCAGATTTATATCAGTAATACACAAAGTTAGTCAAATTTTAAACAAAAGATTGTGAGGTGCGTGCCTGAGCCTGGAGTTGGAAGGTAAGATAAAGTTTAGTTTTATTGTTTAGTTGTTGTGAAATATGGGTAGAATGCCAAAGACATGAAAGCAAGCCCAGAAAATGTGCTTGGAATGGGTGTGTGCTTTATTTCTGTTCTTCATGTTCCAACGAGGGAAGTAAATGCTGAGTGAAATAAGTGGGGTTTGATTGTAACTGTGCTGTAAGTTCACTGCAGTCAGAGAGATAAAGCAGCTTAATGGTTGACATAGATTTCAAAATTATTGATATTATTTTCACTGTGTTAAGAAAAAGCGGAAAGGCACAATTGAGGAAATAGTAGAAAGCCTAATAGCTTGTTCAGAAACCGAGTGGGTTCTGCTTTCACATCCATTGGTAACCGTACTGTATAATTTAATGTTGCACAGTGGTATAAGTGCACTCTGGAACATGCGATGTTCAGAGCACTTATATAGCAGCAAGTCTGAAAGTATACTTTAATGACTATGTTGGTGCCACTTCCTGCACTTGCCCTTTACTAGACAGCTTACCAACTTTAATTTCAAATCCCATCCTTCTTTAACCTTCAGTTGGTTCATCTCTGTCTCTTCACTTCCTCAGATATTCTGCCTCCATTTTGACAATAGGTTATCAACATATATTCATTTACTCTTGTTTTTCTTTTGTTTTTTTCTTTTGTTTTTCTTTTGTTTTTGGTTGTGGATGGCAGCTGTTCATCATTCTGCCACTCACACCTCTTCTCGTCACAGCTTTTGTTTCTTGTCCCTTTAAAACTGTCTTGGCTCTGTACTACCAACTCTTTGGTTATGCAAACTTCTTTATATTTCTATGCTGCCGGAGGCCTTCCTTTTCTTCTCTTCCATGCATCTCCCCTTCACTTGCTTGAAACTTGTAAAATGGCTTAACTATTCCCAGTCCTGTTCAACCCAAATTGTTAAATCTGTTTCAATCTTCAGAGTTACTGCCTGACCTGTTCAGTATTTCCAGCATTTTTTGTTTTCTCCAACGCAAACTTTAATCTTGGAATGATCCAAAAGGAGGCGAATGTCATACATTTTTGTGGAAGGTGTAGAACCTCAGAAAATCGTATCCTTGGACGTCTTCTTTCTTTTGTCGTATTTTGAGCCCCAGATTCTGCAAGCATATCCTGAGTCTTTGGCTGATAAATGCAAATTTCCCTGAACCAAAAGCAAAAGATGAGTTAAACATTTGTGATTACAAATGTAGTCCTGAACTACAAATTATATGTGCACAGAGCCAAGCCTCAGTGGCTATATTGTACCATGTTGTTACATGGGAATAACTTGTGTCTTCAATTAATGCTTCAGATTTAGAAACCACAAATTCAATATGCAAGTAAACACATCACATATTACAGTGCCACTCATCCTAGCATTTCCACAATCGACAGGATAAATTACGAGGGACAATACCATTCCAAGAACTTTTGTGGGCAGCATGTGATTGTGAGACGCAGTTCTCTTTCTCTCTTCTGTAGAAAGGTCACTGGACCCATAACATTAGCTCCGATTTCTCTCCACAGATCCTGCCAGACCTGCTAAGCTTTTCCAGTAATGTCTGTTTTTGTTTCTCTTTTTCTGTTGTTTGACTCAGTCATAATCTGAAGCTTGTGTGGTAAAATATTACAATTAACTTGTAAGAAAGAAAGCCAAAAGATGGATCTACTTAGAGGATAGTCACTATTGAGCCAAAATTGTGATATTATTCCACACTTCAGAAAACATTGGTGCTGACACTAAAATAATGTCATTTAAATTCTGTCATTTGCAATACGAGAAGATATTGAAAGGATACAAAATTAGCTTGAAGATAGGTGACAGAGGGTGGTGGTGGATGGATGTTTCTCAGACCGGAGGCCTGTGACCAGTGGTGTGCCATAATGATCAGTGAAGAAGATTATCTTAGAGTACAAGAAGACCTTGACCAGCTGGGCCAATGGGCTGAGGAGTTGTAGATGGAGTTTAATTTAGGTAAATGTGAGCTGTTTTATTTTGGTAAAGCAAATCAGGGCAGGACTTATCCACTTAACAGTAAGGTCCAAGGGAGTGTTGTCGAACAAAGAGACCTTGGAATGTAGGCTCATAGTTCCTCGAAAGTGGAGTCACAGGTTGAGATGATGAAGAAAGCTTGCCTTCATTTGTCAGAACAATGAATATAAGATTTGGGATGTCATGTTGCGGCTGTACACAACATTGGTAAGGCCTCTTGCAGAATACTGCATTTAATTCTGGTTGCCTTCTATCGGAACGATGTTGTTAAACTTGAGAGAGTGCAGAAAAGATTTACAAGGATATTGCTGGGGTTGGAGGGTGCGAGCTGTAAGGAGAGGTTCAATAGACTGGGGTTTTTTTTTCCTGGAGCATAGACTGAGGGATGGCCTTATAGAGGTTCATAAAATCATGAGGAGTATGGATAGAGTGAATAACCAAGGTCTGCTTCCTAGGGTGTGGGGGGTCCAGAACTAGAGGCTATAGGTTCAAGGTGAGTGGGGAAACATTTAAAAAGGACCTGAGGGGGTAACTTTTTCACACAGTGATAAGAAATGAACTGCCAAAGGAAATGGTAGAGGCGGGTACAATTACAACATTTAAAGAAATCTGGATGGGTATATGACTAGGAGGGGTTTGAAGGGATATGACCAAATGCTGACAAATGGGACTAGATCAGATTGGGATGTCTGGTCGGTGCAAATGAGTTGATCTAAAGGGTGTGCTTCTGAGCTGTATGACTTTATGATTTATAAACAGGATGAATAACAGGATGGAGGGTTTGTGTTATGAAGTGCAAGGAGTAAATTTGGTCATCTTCTCACTAGAAAAAGAAAGATTTTGAGAGATGATATGATTACTGTATTTAAGAATGTAAAACACTCAGACAATGAAAAGCTGTTTCACTTTGCCCAGAACAGCAGAACCAAAGAACATGGCCTATGCTGGAAGGGAGTTCAATTTCAGCTGAATCACAGATAAAGCTTGGCAGGTTACAGTACAAGATAATAAAATGTGAGGCTGGATGAACACAGCGGCCCAGCAGCATCTCAGGAGCACAAAAGCTGACGTTTCTGGCCTAGACCCTTCATCAGAGAGGGGGATGGGGTGAGGGTTCTGGAATAAATAGGGAGAGAGGGGGAGGCGGACCGAAGATGGAGAGAAAAGAAGATAGGTGGAGAGGATAGTATAGGTGGGGAGGTAGGGAGGGGATAGGTCAGTCCAGGGAAGACGGACAGGTCAAGGAGGTGGGATGAGGTTAGTAGGTAGGAGATGGAGGTGCGGCTTGGGGTGGGAGGAAGGGATGGGTGAGAGGAAGAACAGGTTAGGGACATTTTTCCATCCCCACCCTTGTTGGCTTTCCGGAGAGACCACTCTCTCCGTGACTCCCTCGTTCGCTCCACACTGCCCTCCAAACCCATCACACCCGGCACCTTCCCCTGCAACCGCAGGAACTGCTAAACTTGCCCCCACACCTCCTCCCTCACCCCTATCCCAGGCCCCAAGATGACTTTCCATATTAAGCAGAGGTTCACCTGCATATCTGCCAATGTGGTATACTGCATCCACTGTACCCAGTGTGGCTTCCTCTACATTGGGGAAACCAAGCGGAGGCTTGGGGACCGCTTTGCAGAACACCTCCGCTCGGTTCGCAATAAACAACTGCACCTCCCAATCGCAAACCATTTCCACTCCCCCTCCCATTCTTTAGATGACATGTCCATCATGGGCCTCCTGCAGTGCCACAATGATGCCACCCAAAGGTTGCAGGAACAGCAACTCATATTCCGCTTGGGAACCCTGCAGCCCAATGGTATCAATGTGGACTTCACCAGCTTCAAAATCTCCCCTTCCCCCACTGCATCCCAAAACCAGCCCAGTTCGTCCCCTCCCCCCACTGCACCACACAACCAGCCCAGCTCTTCCCCTCCACCCAGTGCATCCCAAAACCAGTCCAACCTGTCTCTGACTCCCTAACCTGTGCTTCCTTTCACCCATCCCTTCCTCCCACCCCAAGCCGCACCTCCATCTCCTACCTACTAACCTCATCCCACCTCCTTGACCTGTCTGTCTTCCCTGGACTGACCTATCCCCTCCCTACCTCCCCACCTACACTCTCCTCTCCACCTATCTTCTTTTCTCTCCATCTTCGGTCCGCCTCCCCCTCTCTCCCTATTTATTCCAGAACCCTCACCCCATCCCCCTCTCTGATGAAGGGTCTAGGCCCGAAACGTCAGCTTTTGTGCTCCTGAGATGCTGCTGGGCCTGCTGTGTTCATCCAGCCTCACATTTTATTATTTTGGATTCTCCAGCATCTGCAGTTCCCATTATCACAGGTTAGAGTACATGTGGGTGAAATTCCCAAAAAGTTATTTTGGCTCAGGGTCCTGACATCATCCTCCTCTCTTTCAGGGTTCACCAGAACTGGATTGAAGGTATTGGAAAGGTAAATTGATCATGCAAATAGGCAAGTAGATGTCTCTTTAGCTCAGCATTCCTTCTTTAACCTCCAGTGGACCTCAGTCGCAAGTTGGATGCTGCTCATCCGTGCTAACCAGGCGAATGTGCAGTAGATGTGTTCCCTCATAATACAAGCTCAACAACTTTTGATCAGGGAAACTGAAGAGTTGCAGCCGTGGATAGGTGAGTGAGTAGTGCTCAGAGCATCCCTTCTCAGCTTTCAGTGGAGAGAGGGGATCAAGTGAATCTTCAAGTGTGTTGATGTATGGAATTCTGTGCAGGAAAATGCTGAAGAGGTCAGAATTTGAGGTTTGACACCTGAAACTGTTATGCCATGCACTTTTCCTGCTCTCCTAAGGTTCTGGATCCTCTTGATACACTTACTCCTGTTTGGGATGACCTTGTTCTGTTTTGGCCACTTCCAGACGTGCCGCTATGTTTGGACGGGCTGGTGGCTTCCTCCTATCCTTAGCAAAGATTGCCTCACTGTAGTGCTTTGGATTTGCACAACAGGGTCTCCAGTTAAAACTGAGAACCAGGAGCGACTTTGTCAGGTTTCCTCTCCATCCTTATGGCTGCTGTGGTGCCAGGTTCATGCCTGGTTGAACCTTTATGACACCAGCTCCATTGCCTTTAATTAGAAATTGTTCTTATGATAGATTTATCCCCTCTGGTCAAGGAATCTGGAAATGAAATGTTAATTGCTATGGCTTAG
Organism: Stegostoma tigrinum; assembly: GCF_030684315.1. Classification (NCBI taxonomy): domain Eukaryota; kingdom Metazoa; phylum Chordata; class Chondrichthyes; order Orectolobiformes; family Stegostomatidae; genus Stegostoma; species Stegostoma tigrinum. The sequence goes on along the minus strand of NC_081356.1, from coordinate 13,709,718 downwards.
TTCGGGGAAAAAATAATTAGCAAATTCCAGTCCTTTACCATTCAGGTCCTGTCCTGTCTTTTCAGTTTAAAGTAACAGCCATTATCCTGACAGCAAGTATCAATCTACGGAATCGCCACTTGAGGAAGGCAATGGATAAACCGATATGTTCAAAGTCAACGAGATTCAGTTCAGAAAATTGTGATCAGAGCTCTCTGATGAAGGGTCTAGGCCCAAAACGTCAGCTTTTGTGCTCCCGAGATGCTGCTTGGCCTGCTGTGTTCATCCTGCTCCACACTTTGTTATCTCAGTTCAGAAAATAACCTCTTTGGGATATAATATATCAGTAAGTCAAGATGTGATATGCAGTAAGTGAAGTATGCTTAACTCATGTCTTCTTGATTTGTGTCTGTCTGATAGAGATAACATCATGATAAATCAACAAACATTTTCAATCCTAACAGTAAAAAGCAAACTAGGAGCCCTAAACGGCCTTTGTCTATAAATGATCCAATTGGAAATGTGGGTGGTGGTTAATAGACTGGGGAAAAACAGTGATTTGGTGATGGGGAGAGAAAGAAATCATTCAATTGTGTGTGATAACATTTCTGGATATAAAAAGTGAAATAGGGGCCCTTGTGGTGCAGTAGTAGCGTCCCAACCTCTGAACAAGGAGGCAGAGATTGAAGCTCCACCTGCTCCAGAGGTGTGTAATAACATCACTGAACAAGGTAATAAGAGAGGAGGTAAAAATAAACTGGATGGTCCCAACCTCTGAACCAGGAGGCAGAGATTGAAGCTCCACCTGCTCCAGAGGTGTGTAATAACATCACTGAACAAGTTAATAAGAGAGGAGGTAAAAATAAACTGGATGGTCCCAACCTCTGAACCAGGAGGCAGAGATTGAAGCTCCACCTGCTCCAGAGGTGTGTAATAACATCACTGAACAAGTTAATAAGAGAGGAGGTAAAAATAAACTGGATGGTCCCAACCTCTGAACAAGGAGGCAGAGATTGAAGCTCCACCTGCTCCAGAGGAGTGTAATAACATCACTGAACAAGTTAATAAGAGAGGAGGTAAAAATAAACTGGATGGTCCCAACCTCTGAACAAGGAGGCAGAGATTGAAGCTCCACCTGCTCCAGAGGAGTGTAATAACATCACTGAACAAGGTAATAAGAGAGGAGGTAAAAATAAACTGGATGGTCCCAACCTCTGAACCAGGAGGCAGAGATTGAAGCTCCACCTGCTCCAGAGGTGTGTAATAACATCACTGAACAAGGTAATAAGAGAGGAGGTAAAAATAAACTGGATGGTCCTTGCTCTTCGTTCCTCTGATGATTCTTCTGTCTCAGTACCCAACTGTGTCAATTTGAGGGCAAGAAATCTATAGCACCTCCCGTCTCTACCATCTGAGCAGTCAAGCCCAGACAGCTCAGCGTTAGATTTCAAACACTGATTAATCATGTGTAGAAGTTTAGTGCATATGGAAAATTGGAAAGGGCTATTCATAGTGCTATTTCTTAATTTGTGGATAGATCCACAATAAGATCTATACAGTAAATATGTTGAGATATTAGCAAACTGTTAAGAAGAAGGATTTAAATTTTGCGGGTAATGGGTTTTTTAAAAAATTCAGGGTTGGGATGTGGGTGTCACTGGCTGGGCCAGCCAAAAATTGGGACAGGATTTACCTAGGCATGGTGGTGATGTTGTATTGGGCGTTGTGTGAAAGGTATGATCCCTTGAAGCTGATTTTGTCATGATGTAGCTTGACTAGTCTGTGTGGGAGCTCTCCGAATTTTGGCATTCGACTCCAGATGTTAGTAAGGAGCACTTTGCAGCATTTGAAGTTCTAGATTTGCTCTTTTGAAGGTCAGCACAGACTCGATGGACCAGATGCCATCTTTCTGCACTGTGGGGATATGATGACACCAGGTCTGAGAGGTTGCTCATGCCAGGATGGATTCAACAAATGATTGTTCTTTTCTCCAGATAATGAAAGGGGTTGATAAGGAAAACATAGAGAAGCCATTTCCATTTGCAGGCAAGACCAAAACTAAGGGCTATAACCATAAGATTGCAATTAAACAATCCAGCAGAGAATTCAAGAGAATCCTAGTGAGTTGTTAGAGGGTGGAACTCACAACGACAAGGAATAGATGAAGTCAATACAGAAGAGATAGTGGCAGGAGTAAATGGTCTGGCCCAATGATGCTGCTCTGCATTTCTGTATGAACATGGCTGTTCAAGGACTTCAATTCCACTTTCTCACCTGCTTCCCATATCTCTTGATGCCCTGAGAGATCAAAAATCTGCCTCAGCTTTAAACATATACAAACATGGAGCATCCATAAATGCCAAGGGTAGGCTCAGTGGTTCGCACTGCTGTCTCCCAGCGCCAGGGACCCGGGGTCAATTCCGCTCTCGAGCAACACATTCTTCCCCGTGTCTGCGTGGGTTTACTCCGGGTGCTCTGGATTCCTCCCAGAGTCCAAAGATGTGCAGGCTAGGTGGATTGGCCATCCTAAATGGCCTGTAGTGTTCAGGGATGTGTAGGTTAGGTGTGTTAGCATTAGTATGCAGGGTTACAGAGAAAAGGTCGGGGATGGGTCTGGGTGGGATGCTGTTTGGAGGGTCAGTGTGGACTTGTTGGGTCAAATGGCCCACTCTGTAGGAATTTTGTGAAAATTCCAAAGATTGATATTTGAGCAAAGAGATTTCTCTTCATCTCAGTTCTAAATGATCATCCCTTTATCCTAAGAGTGTCTTAGATTCAGCATGTACAGGAAACATTCTCTGGGTCTCGCCTATCCAGTTCCTTCAGATTCCTATGTATTTCAATTACCTTTTATATTTCTAAATTTGAGAGAATATAAATCAAAAAATTACTCAAGGTCTCATGATAGCATAACCTTTAGATCCCAGGGCAAATCTATTCGACATTTGCAGTTCTACCTCCAATACTAACATATCCTTCCCTAAATATGGACTAAGTACAGTATGGACTACATACAGACTACAAAACTACTCACAGTATTCCAGGTGTGGTCTCCCCAAAGCCTTGTGCAGTCATAGTATAAGTGCATTTAATACGATCGTAGATAATCCATCGTGGGTCAAAGAAAGAGAAGCACATCAAGACAGTTTAGGTGAAGAAGGGATGGAAAGAAAAATTACACATCAGCCAATTGTCCTGTTCCTCTGCTCTAAATCCAAAGTATAATTATATATTTACGATGCCTTACCTTGTGATCAAAAAAGAGTTACAAACTAGTAAAAGGTAATTTAAGAATTATTTCTGAAAGTCTTTCTTAACACACAGTGCAGAATAAACTTCCATTTAGATCAACAGTGCTTGTGTTATTTTACACCACCCAGGACCAAGCAGTGATCTAAATACTATTGTATTTCATAAACAGTTTAAATTGTCCTTCCCTTTCTCTTACCACGCAAATGTTCAATAATGTAAATGTGCATTTCATCAGTTAGTAAACACTGCCACCTAGGGTATTAATATAACTACAGAATCATAGGAACAGGAATATAGGCACATTTGTTCTCAAGGTAACAAAGTGTGGAGCTGGATGAACACAGCAGGCCAAGCAGCACCTCAGGAGCACAAAACCTGATGAAGTGGGCCTCGACCCTTCACCTTCTGATGAAAGGTCTAGGCCCGAAACGTCAGCTTTTGTGCTCCTAAGATGCTGCTTGGCCTGCTGTGTTCATCCAGCTCCACACTTGGTTATCTTGGATTCTCCAGCATCCGCAGTTCCCATTACCTCTGATCACATTTGTTCTCAAGCCTGCTCTATTCAATAGATTATGTTTGATCTTCATTTTACCTTCATTTATCTTTACTCCGGATATCTTGATATACCCAACAAAGAAAGCTATCAAAGATAATGGGAACTGCAGATGCTGGAGATTCCAAGATAATAAAATGTGAGGCTGGATGAACACAGCAGGCCAAGCAGCATCTCAGGAGCACAAAAGCTGACGTTTCGGGCCTAGACCCTTAAAGCTATCAATCTTGGATTTGGAAACATTAATTGTCCCAGCATCCAGAGCCATTAAAGGAGAAGAATTCCACAATACTATGATTGTTAGTGTGAAAAGGTGCCTCCTGATTTCACTCCAGATGATCTGGCTTGAGTGTTAAATTCCCTCATCCTTGACTTCCCTTTCAGAGGAAATTGTTTCCATTCCTCTACCTTACAACACTGTTCAAATCACACCTCCATCTTCTATACTCAAGGGACGATGTATCAGGTCATGATTGAATCCTCTAAGCCTGGTATTATTTATCTTTTGAATCAAGTTCTCTTTAAAAATTGGGCTATCTCCTCAACCTTGGAAAGCCACTCTGCTGCCTGAAACTGTCATTGTAACTGTATTGAGAGGCAAACACATTTCATTGATGAACCATAAAACAGGAGGTAAGGGAAGATTGTCTTCTCACTGGTCTGAATCCACACCCCAGAAGTAAAAAGTCATTCTAGGTTTAGTGTGGACATTATTAGCAGCTCAGATTAACCATATCCTGCCTTTGCCAAATATTAAAATTAACAGCCTGTTAAATGACAAGGTGCAACTGAGCGATGATGAATATTATGATTGGCATTTGAAGTAAGATTGCTGTGTCCTGAAAGAATGCTGATTTGTCCTTTATTACATTACAAACACGAGAAATAATGAACAGGAAAAGGCATTCTGATCCATCTGACTGTTGTGCTGGACATTGCATGCCATAATGCAACACTTCTCAACATGTCTCGAGCAACCATATATTGGGGAAATGTTGTTAACAGCACAAGCTCTGGGTTTCAGAGCTTGAGGAGTAGCTGGAATCACTGCGGAGATTGCAGTTCGCTTTGGTACCAACTTAAAGAGAGAATTGAGACTCTGAAATTAGCTTTTGGAAGCTCAGAAGGAAGCAAGCCAGAGCTCAAAAATTTTAATCTCAGGGGACAACTCCTCGTGTCAAACACCAGTGAGTATTGAAACCAAGAGAGAATAGATGAATATATTACTGGAGATGCATGTTAGGAGGGAGAACTTTAGATTCCTGGAATACTTAACCCATTCTGGGGAGATGGGATCTGACCAGGTTGCAACTCAACAGGCACATATCAAGTTCTGAAGAAAGGTCACTGGGCCTGAAATGTTAGCTTTCATTTCTCTCCACAGATGCTGCCAGATCTGCTGAGATTTTTCAGATATTTCTATTTTTATTTCTGATTTCCATCATCCGCAGTTCTTTCGGTTTTTACTTAGGGACGCATCAATGTTTTCACGGGGTAGTCTGCTAGATCTGTTGGAGAGGATTTAAAATAATTTGGCTGGGAGATAAGAACTAAAATATAACATTTGAATTGAAAGGAGAACTGGTGTACAAAGGACCGGGAGACACACACCGCGTAAGAATAAAGTCAGAAATTACAACATGACACCAGGTTATAGTCCAATGGGTTTATTTGAAATCACAAGCTTTTGGAACCTCTGTCTATGTGTAGAGCTTGTCTGTGGGCGATTCCTGTTTTAATATGTTTCAGGTAGAGCTAGAAAATAAGAAATAGTTTGGAATTAGGTGGATTCAGAAATGAGGGAATGCAGTAAGCTCTGAATTAGGTTTACAGTGTGTATGTGTGAAAGCACAGAATTTAGTAAATAAGGCTGTTGAATTGCTGATGCACAGAAACCCCTGCGAATATAGTTTAGGCATGGGGCAGGGGGAAGGGGAACAATAGATCCAGCTCAAAAAGGGTAGGACTAGGTACAATATAATCCTGAATACCACACTTTAAGAAGGATGTGAAAGCATTACAGAGGGTATAGAAAGGATTAATGAGAACAATTCCAAGAACAAGGCACTCCAGTTCTGTGAACAGGCTGGAGAAATTCTCTTACTGAAGAGAAAGCTTGAGGAAATTTAAGAGAAGAATTTAGAAGACTGAGAAATTTAGACATCATAGATAGTGAAATGTTCCGTTGTGGGAAGAATCTGGAACCAGATAGGTATAATTGCTCACTTTCAGTTATACAACTTAACCAGTCCTTCTTAATCATCAAAGGCGGTGAGTTTATTAATTCCTAAATTTGTAAATAATTAATAATACAAGATACACACAAATTAGAAATAAGAGGTGAATCCAAAAGGTAACTGTTAAACAATCAGACAGACAGATTCACTTCTGAATTGTTTATAATGAGCAGACAACTGAACATTGTGACCGTTGTAGGGGATTTGATCATTTGTTTTGGTGTTAATAGTTGAACCGTTTTCATCATTCCTGATTTTGCAATTGAAATTCCGTTTTCCTGATTCTTTTACGTACAGGCTTCCAGCAATTGGATTGAGAGTGGGTCTTCCTTTCATCTGTCTGCTTGTTAGCTGACTACTCGATTCAGAGTGAGAGAGACTGTCTTCATTTGCAACACGAGTGATTAGAGAGTAGTTCTTTGAATGTGATCTTTGCAACATGCTAATATTCAAATACATGCTGTACACACGTGAACATTCAGTCAAACTAGCACACTCTAGTAAAGTTAACACTGGCTTTTTCATCCCTGTTTTTGCAGTTTGAGACATAACCTGCAGGGGGTTGGATGCTCTCTGATGAAGGGTCTAGGCCCGAAACGTCAGCTTTTGTGCTCCTGAGATGCTGCTTGGCCTGCTGTGTTCATCCAGCCTCACATTTTACTATCGGGGGTTGGATGCTGTTGACCATGAGAAGCTGCTCATTAGCTTTGTGGTGACAAGCGATCACAGTCCAGTCTGTTTGAGGTTTCTTTGACATCTTTAGATGTTACATGCTTTCCTCTCACATAATTGTTATAACTGCAGTTATTTTGTCTCTGAGGCAAAAAAGAAACACATTTTTGAGCTAAATAAGGACTAAAAACACCCATAGTGTTCCAGGGTTCCAATCCATCACCATAACTTTCCAAATGCTGATTTGGAACCAGTTACGAGATGGGGCAGACACAGAGTTCTGGATAAGCGTCTGTCTGATATTATCGGATGATCAATGGCAAAAACAACACCTTGCATTTACAAAGAACCTTTGATGTAAAATCATAAATCCCAGTTATTGATGATACCATTCATTAGTTTGTATATTGTACACCTCTCCCTAATTGTCCTGAAGTGCCTGAACACAGGAAGTAGCGGTATACATTCTTGCAAACTCACCAGGGCTGAGAAATACATAATGACAAATTGACGATAACAAAGTGTGAAGCTGGATGAACACAGCAGGCCAAGCAGCATCTCAGGAGCCCTCTGATGAAGGGTCTAGGCCTGAAACATCAGCTTTTGTGCTCCTGAGATGCTGCTTGGCCTGCTGTGTTCATCCAGCTCCACACTTTGTCATCTCGGATTCTCCAGCATCTGCAATGCCCGTTATCTCTGATGACAAATTGATAGTCTGTTTTACACACCCTTCCAATTCTTCTTATCTCTCAACAGATTTCTACCTGCCCATGTAGAAATTACTTCTGTCACAGGAAAGATGTCCACGGACAGGATGAATTGAATTTTAAAGTGCAGGAAAGCATGTGGGGTTAGGAGATGGTGTTTGGCAGGAGGGGTTTTAAACAGAGGAAACTGGATACAGCCTGCTGACCTGCATTTCATTGTATCACATCAGACCTGCTCAGGAGAAGTGGCCTAGCATTCAACACGTATTGAATTACTCAGTTTTGACAATATTAACATGGGTTTATAATTTCAAATTTGAATTTCCCAGTCTTCCTGGAAATCACAGTCAAAACGAGTACACAGGGGGGTTACAGGATGGCCTGGTGGTATTATTGTAGACTACTAATATAGGAACTCAGCAATGTTCTGGAGACCTGGGTTTGAATTCTGCCATGGCAGATGATGGAATTTGAATTCAATGTAAAAAAAACCCCTGGAATTAAGAATAAAAATTTTGCTCACTACTGTCCTTCGGAGAAGGTAATCTGCCACCCTCACCTGGTCTGGCTGACATGTGACTCCAGGCCCACAGCGATGTGGTTGACACTCAACTGCCCTCGAAAATGGCCAAGCAAGCCACTCAGTTGTGTCAACAGCTTCCACGTCTCAAAGAAATAAAACTGGACAGATCACGTGTCATTGACCTAGGGATCAGAAAGGAAAAGGGCAGAAACAGCCATGTCAACCCTGCAAACTCCGCTTTGACATCTGGAGGCTCGTGCCAAAATTGGGAGAGCAACAGTCTGACATAGTCATATGCACGGAGTCATACTGGACAGACAATTTCCCAGACAACACCATTGTTATCCCTGGATACGTCCTGTCCCACTAGCAAGGCTAACCCAGCAGAGATGGTGGCACAGTGGTATAGAGTTGGGAGGGACTAACTCTGGGAGTCCTCACCATATACTGTGGGCCCCATGAAGTCTCATGGCTTCAGGTTCAAACATGGGCAAGGAAACCTACTGGTTCCCACATATTATCCTCCCTCAGCTGATGAATAGCTCTCCTCCATGTTGAACAACCGTTGGAGGAAGCACTGCGAGTGGCGAGGGCACAAAATGTACTCTGGGTGGGGGATTTCAATGTCCGGCACCAGGAGTGACTCAGCAGCAGTACTACTGATTGAGTTGGTTGGACCCTAAAGGACATAACTGCTCATCTGGGTCTGCAGCAGGTGGTGAGGGAACCAACAAGAAGAGAAAACATACTTGACCTCATCCTTACCAATCTGCCATTGGCAGCTGCATCTATCCATAGCCATATTGCTGAGAGTGGCTACTGCACAGTCCTTGTGGAGACCAAGTCCTGCCTTCACTTTGAAAAAAAACCTCCATTGTGTTGTGTGTCACTATAACCATGCTAAATGGGACAGACTTAAACAGATCGAGCAACTCAAGGCTGGGCATCCATGAAGCATTGTGGGATATCAACAGCTGTAGAATTGTACTCCAGCATAATCTGTAACCTCATGGCCCAGCATATCTCCCTTTCAACCATTACCATCTAGCCAGGGGATCAAGAACAAAAACAGAAGTTGCTGGGAAAGCTCAGCAGGTCTGGCAGCATCTGTGAAGAAAAAAAGTCAAAGTTAATGTTTCAGGTCCAGTGACCCTTCCTCCTTTCAGGTCACTGGAACATTAACTCTTATTTTCTCTTCACATTTGCTGCCAGGCCTGCTGAGCTTTTCCAGCAACTTCTGTTTTTGTTCCTGATTTACAGCATCCACAATTCTTTTAGTTTTTATTAAGCCAGGTGATCAACCCTGGTTCAATGAAGAGTGCAGGAGGGCATGCCAGGAGCAGTACCAGGCATACCTGAAAATGAGGTGCCAACTGAGTGAAACCACCAAATGCGTAAGCAGCAAGTGATAGACAGAGCTAAGTGATCCCAAAACCAATGGATCAGATCTAAGCTATGCAGTCCTGCCACATCCAGTCACAAAGGGTAGTAGGCAACTAAATAGCTCACTGGAGGAGTAGGCGCCACAAATATCCCCATCCTCAATGTTGGAGGAGCCCAACATTTAAATGCAAAAGATAAGGCTGAAGCATTCACAGCAATTTTCAGTCAGAAGTGCCATGTGGATGATCCATCTCGGTCTCCTCCAGTGGTCCCCAGTATTACAAATGCCAGTTTTCAGACAATTCGATTCATTGTATGTGATTTCAAGAATATTACAAAGGACACGGAGCCCTGACAACATCATGGCAACAGTATTGAAGATTTGTGCTTCAGTACATGCCACCCCCAAACCCCCAACTCCGCCAGCCCAACACTTCCAGCACAGATACAATATGGCATCTACCCAACAGTGTAGAAAATTGCCCAGGTATGTCCTGTACACAAAGAGCAGGACAAATCCACCCTGACAGTTACCCAGTCAGTCTATTCTCGATCATCAATAAAGTGATGGAAGGCGTCATCAACACCCACTCAGAAATAACCAGATCGGTGATGCCCAGTTTGGGTTCGACTAGGACCACTCAGCTCCCAACCTGATTACAGCCTTGGTTCAAACACGGAAAAAGAGCTGAATTCCTGAGGTGAGGCCCTACTTTACTGAGTGTGGCATCAAGGAGCCCAAGCAAAACTGGAATCAATGGGGCTCAAGTGGTAAACTCTCCACTGATTTCCAAGAAGATGTTTGTGGTTGTTGGAGGTCAGTCATCTTAGCTCCAGCAACAATTCCTTATAGAACAGTACAGCACAGAACAGGCCCTTCAGCCCATGATGTTGTGCCGACTCTTTTGCATTTATATGTTGGGCTCCTCCAACATTGAGGATGGGGATATTTGTGGCGCCTACTCCTCCAGTGAGCTATTTAGTAGGTAGTGCCCTTGGCCCAACCATCTTCAACTGCTTCATCAATGACTTTCCCTCCATCATAATGTCAGAAATAGGGATGTTTGCCAATTATGGCACAACATTCACCACCGTTCGTGACACCTCAGATACTTACTCCCCAAAGCCTGTCTTCCATCTACAAGGCACAAGTCAGAAGTGAGATGGAATATTCTCTACTTGTCTTGATGAGTACAGCTCCACCAACCCTCAAGAACATTGATACCGTCCAAGACAAAGCAGCCCACTTGATTGGCACCACATTCACAAGCTTCCATTCCCTCCACCACTGATTCTCAGTAGCAGCAGTGCATACTATCTACAAGATGCACTGCAGAAATTCACCAAAATATCTTACAAAGCACCTTCTAAACCCCTGACTTATTCTATCTAGAAGGACAAAGGCAGCAAATACATGGGAATACTGCACCACCTGCAAATTCCTCTCCAAGCCATTCACCATCCTGACTTGGAAATACATGGCTGTTCCTTCAGTTTTGCTGGGTCAAAATCCTGGAATTCCCTCCTTAAGGGGTTAGTGGGTCAACCCACGGCAGGTGGACTGCAGCGGTTCGAGAGGGCAGCTCACCACTATTAGGAGGGAGATGTCAACCCCCCCCCCGATGACTAAAACCAAAACACCCAAAGAAACCCGCCTTGCCTCATAATCTGCTAAAGGAAGTGTGAAAAGTGGTATAATCTACCAATCACCTCCCCAACCTGTTATAAATGAGAGCTTAAATGAAAGAAATCCCTGATACTCACTTTAAAGTCAACTTGTAGCAATTTATTTATCTAACTCTAACCGTAAACGAATTAACAGAACTACTGACAAACCAAACAACTCCCCTTTAAAGACTAACTCTTTTCAAATAAACAAAATTCTAATGGTTTTTAATGGAACAACATATAAGTCCCACTTATATAAACCAAAGTATAAGAAAAATAAATTAAAACTTAGTCTCTGAAAATTACAGTCAGGACAAGTCTTCTAGAATGCTCTGCACTCTCTCCGCTGATCCTCAGTCAGGAACGCATTTCTCCATCAAATTCTTGTGTCAGGAATATTTGCTATGAGTGCTGCTGTACCTTTGGTATTGCAAATGGAAACAGCTTCTCTCACGCAGAGTGTGAGAAGTCAGCCAGCAAGCAGACAGACAAAAGGAAGACCCACTCTCAAACCATCGTTATGAAAAGATGGCTTCTTTATTTGTAACTCTAAATCTTAACACCATTATTACTCGATATGTAGGTCATTAATCTAGAGTTACACATTTCATTCTAGTTCTCTATACATATCTATAAAACAATGAACACTACTGTGTCTATCTTCCATGCACATTTTCCTTTTAAACCTGCAGCAACGCAACCGCAATAACATTTTCATAACCCAGAACATGTACAATCTGTAAATTAAATGCTTGTAACATAAGACTCCAATGAAATAGGCTGTTTGTGTCTTTAAATCATTTCAAAAATGTCAAAGGGTTGTGATCAGCGAACACAGCTATCTCTGATATACTGTTGGCAACATAAATATTAAAATGTTGTAAGGCCAATACCAAACTCAATAATTCTGTTTCAATGGTTGAATATTTTTCTCGGGTAGATATTGAGTTTCTTTAAACAACAACCAATTAGCCTTTCAATTCCACAATCACCCTCCTGTAACAACACAACTCCAACTATTACATTGCTTACAACTTCAAAGGGTTTCTAAAAAATTGGCATGGTTAAAACTGGTGCAGTGGTTAATGCGGCTTTTAACTTCTCAAATGCATCCTAGTGTTGGTCTGTCCACCAGAATTTCATGTTCTTCTTTAACGAATCCATCAGCTCTGCCACCACACTACTAAAGTTTGGTACAAATTTCCTGTAGAATCTGCTTAGTTCCAAACATTGTGGCACTTCTTTCTTCGAGGATGGTCTTGGAAATTCTCAAAGGCCTCCATGTTCCTCGGTGCCATCCTTCCATGTCTGACGTTGTGTCCTACGAATGCCACTTCTGCCTTCGTGAATTCTGCCTTTGCCAAATTTATGACCAACTTTGCCTTCCATCATGTCTCAAATCGCTCTGCCAAATGTGCCATGGGATTTGTCCACAAGAGTCTAAAGATTACTGAGTCAATCCTACCACAAGTCTTTTAGATGTGGCTGGTGCGTTTTCATTCCAAAGGGTATTACTGTAAATTAATAAAGCCCATTTGGGGCAGAAAATGCAAAAATCTTTTTCGTTCTATCTGACAAAGGTCCCTGCCAGTAAGCATGAAGTAAGTCTAACTTCGTGATGTAAGTGGATTGCCCCATTTACGCAGCCTTGGAATAGGATACGGGTCTGATTTAGACACAGCATTGACCTTCTGATAATCTGCACAGAATCATTGAGAACCATCAGATTGGGAATCAACACAACCAGCAAACTCGACTCACTTTGACTCAGCTTGATGATATCTACTTGAAGCATGGCTTCCACTTCCTTCTGTACCTGTGCTGCTTTGAGACGATTAAGCCTGTTGCGGGGGGTGGGGCGTTGTTTTATCGTAACAGCATTCTCTACATCCACCTCATGTACTATATTATTAGTCCTCCCCATTCTATTTCCACGTATGTCCTCATAGTGCTGCAACAAACCATTCAATTCAGTTCTCTGTCCCTGAGACAGAGAGCTTACTACCCTGTGCCATTCTTTCAAGCCTTCCTCATTATTCTATTTATTCTGAGGCACATCAAAATCCATATCATCTGGATTTGTTTCCTCGCTCTGAGTGACAGTAGCTAATACCTGTTTCTCCAGTTCCCTTTCCCTGTCATAGTAAGGTTTCAGCATGTTCACATGACACACCTGTTTTTTTTCCTATAACATCTCAAACAGATAATTCACCTGACTTCACTCTTCTCAGTCTGGTAGGATCCACTAAACATTGCTTTGAAGGGGCCTCCTATCACCGGTAACAGCACAAATACTTTATCCCCACGGGCAAACATATGAATTTTACATTTCCTATCTGTTTCTTGCTTCATTAAGTGCTGTGCCACCTTCAAACGTTGTCCAGCTAATTCACCTACTCTGTTTAATCTTCCTCTTAGCTCAGATACATAATCCAACTGTGACACCTCCAGACTTTGGACCTATCAACTTTTCCTTAATTTAGTTTAAAGGACCTCTTACTTTGTGTCCGAATATCAATTCAAATGGAATAAACTGAGCATCTCGAATAACAAATAATATAAATGGGATACTTTTATCCCAATCATTTGGGTAATCCTGGCAATAAGCCCTCAGCATGGTCTTTAGGGATTCAGGATGGTACATACTTGATTTAAAGTGTTGGATGCCTAAACCACCCATGACCTCCTTAAACAGTTTGGCTGTAAAATTGGACCCTTGGCCTGACTGAATCTCTCTGAGGTAGTCCATAACGGATAAAGAAAACAAGCAACTCCTGCACAATCATTTTTTGCCTTGACATTCTGTAATGGAATTGCCTCCAGAAATCTGCTAGACATGTCCATTATGGTTAGCAAATACTGATTCCTGCTTTAGGCTTTAGGGAGGGGACCTACACAATCAATCATAACCTGCATGAAAGGTTCTTCAAATGTGGCAATTGGCATCAAAGGTGTAGGTTTTATTACTGTCTGTGGCTTTCCTACCATTTGACGTGCATAACAGCTACGGCAAAATTCTCCCACATGTTTATGCAATCCAGGCCAATAGGAATGCTTCTATATCTAAGCCTGAGTCTCTCTCACTCCTAGATAGCCACAACATAGTTATCTACCCACAACATAGTTTGGAGAACTTTAACCCATTTCGCCTCTGCACTAACCTGCCAAAGTCTCCATTTCCACCTTAGGATTTTATTCTTAATGTAATAACATTCTAGAATATTCCTTCTCCAAGTAGGCTTTATAATATAAATCTTTTATTGTCTCATCTTTTTGTTACAACTCCATTAATCTTTCAGAACTAAACACCTCTGCCTGATCCCTTATCTGCTCAGGTTCTTCCTTTCCCATTTCATTAAACACGGTTTCAGCTAACAGAACCTCAACTCCTTCGTTTCTCTCTTTCATTACCCCTTCTTGCTTTAGCTTATGACTGTGGGATCTTATCACCTCCCAGTCCAGAAAAATTCCAGCGTATTTTTCTTTTAAATCTTCAGTTTCCTGGTTTTCTTTCAGCTTCTCCACTACAAGGGGCATCACTCACACCTTTGATCGACTCGATCGTTTCCAAGAGCAAACTGTGTTCCTGGAATAGACGGTCTTTCAATAACTCCCACTGTCACTTCCCCAGTCTTGATTGGGCTTTCCAGCTTTATCTTACACAGGGGAACACTAAATCTTTCATCATTTATTCAACAGATTATCACTCTCTCGAGTAACATTTCATGAGTGCAAATAATTTAATCTCTTACTGTTAGAGACTGACCAGATCCCGTATCTATCAATATTTTAACTTCTTTACCTTCTCCCCCTGTTCTTTCTGAATAAACCTTACCCACAGAGGTGAAGTCTTTAAAGAGATCAGGCACCATCTCACTATCCAGCTCATGACTAGGCTGTGCACATTCCTGTAGCTCCTTGGCTTCTCTTGGGATTTCCTTCACTACTTTCTTGATTCTTTTTGTTTCTTTATTCATTCATGGGATGAGGGCATCACTGGCCAGGCAGCATGTATTGCCCATCCCTAATTGCCCAAGGAGCAATTCAGAGTCAGCCACATTGCTGTGGGTCTGGAGTCACATATATGCCAGACCAGGTAAGGATGGCAGTTTCCTTCCCTAAAGGACATTAGTGAACAGATGGGTTTTTCCAACAATTGGCAATGGATTCGTGATCATCACTAGATTCTTAATTCCAGATACTTATTGAATTCGAGTTCCATCATCTGCTGTGGTGGGTTTCGAACCCAGGTCCCAACAACATTATCTGGATCTCTGAATTAGCAATCCTGCAATAATACCATTAGGCCTTCGCCTCCCTATAACTCAATTAATCCCACTGGTTTAGCCTGTTTTACCATATCCTTATCCCCAGTGCCCCTCTTAGACCACCAGCACTGTGACTTTGTGTGTCCCCTTCTGTTACAGTGGAAACCCGAAGGATTTTCACCCCTTTTCACCCTCTTGGGTTTCTTTTCTCACATGTGGTAAACAGTTCCCAGTGTGATCTACATTTTGCTTTTCATTGAAGGATCTCCCTTTTCCCCAAATTCTAACCCTCATTGAATGAAATTGATGTTGGAAGTTGGATTTTGGTTTATGCACTATTGTGTATTCATTCACCATCTCTGTACGTGTTCTTGCTGTTTTAACTTTCTGTTCCTTAATATGAGTTCTTATCATTTCTGGAAGTGAATTTTTGAACTCCTCCAGCAGAATAATCTCTCTAAGATCCTTGTATGTCTTTTCTATCTTTAATGCCTCTCACCCATCTTTTGAAGTTCCTATGTTTAATTTTTACAAACTCAACAGAAGTCTGACCTGGTTATGTCCTGAAATTTCTGAACCCTGGCCTATATGCTTCTGGTAGCAATTCATAGGCACTCAAAATAGTCTGTTTAACATCTTCAGAATCTGGTGACACTTCATCTTACAGTGCTGCAAACACCTCACTCACTCTGCATACCAACTTGGTCGGAATTAACATGACCTACACAGTCTCTGATCAATTTATCCGCCTAACTAATTTCTCAAAGGAATGACAAAGGTTTCTACATCTTTTATTATTGAATTTTGGTAATGCTTGGACAGTTTGGTATATATCTCTACCAGGCTGTTACTATGATGGATTTGCTCATCATCATTGTCCTCCTCACAAAGGCTATCTTCGACCTTCATTTCCATCCTTTTAAATTGGCTTTCCTGTTTAATTTGCAACTTCTGAATTTCAAACTCTCTCTTTCTCCCTTTCTTCTCGTTTTCTTTTTGTCTCTCCTCTGCTTGTAACCGTAATTCAAATCATTTCAGCTCCCTCTCTTCTCTCTCTTTTTCCCGTTCTAACTCCAATTGTTTAATTTTGAGCTTAATTTTTTTTCTAACTCCACTGCATCTGCCTGTTTCTTTGATATACACAAATGCTTGACAAACTCCTTTACAGTTTCACCTATCCTCTTATCCTTCGTTAAACCCAAATCTAGCCTGTTTGCTAATTCTAAAAGTATATCCTTCCTCTGTCTTTCCAAAGTTTCTTCACAAATCTGGGAAGCATCCTCAAACCTTAGACCTCTTCAACAATGTCAAGAGCCATTTCCCTCACTTTTGATTTAACCCATTACAAGTAACCAAAATTAAACAGATTTTCAACTTCTCACACAAGTTTTAATTTTGAAGATCTGGGACACTAATCCCCAAGTCTGTTTCAAGCTGCTGGGACCTTTCATACCCCAAATTTGTTCAAATCTACTCAGATCCGTTCAGATCCCATACACGAACTGGCCAGATCCCAGACTTGAACCCCCAATCTGTTACAAAAACAGGGGTTAAATGAAAGAAATCCCTGATACTTACTTCATAATCAACAAGTAACAATGTATTTATTTAATTTTAACCACAAACAAATTAACAGAACTGCTAACAAATCAAACAATCCCCCCTTAACTACTAGCTATTGCCGAATAAACAAAATTCTGATGGTATGCTGCTCCAGTAAATATGTATCCCACTTATATAAATAAGTAATAAGAAAAATAAATTAAAACTTGGTGTCTCAAAAGTACAGCCAGGATAAGACTTCCAGAATGGTCCGCATGGTCTCTGCTGATTCTCCCTCAGGAATGCCTTTCTCAGTCAAATTCTTGTGTCAGGAATTTTATCTCGGATTGCTGCTGAACTTTTAATTAAGATAATGGTTTACTGAGAGCATAGAGAATTCTGTGAGAGCCAGTGAGTCTTTCTTTTATAGCTGAGAGCTAGTTCTTTTGTGATTCATGCACAAATTTTGAGTATAGGAGTTGGGAAGTCAAGTTGAAGTTGTACAGGACTTTGGTGAGGCCTCTTCTGGAATACTGTGTCCAGTTCTGGTCATCCAGTTATAGGAAGGATACTATTAATCTGGAGAGGGTTCAGAAGAGATTTACCAGGATGTTGCCAGGTATGGAAGGTTTGAGTTATAAAGAAAGGCTGGATAGGCTGGGACTATTTTTCCACTGGAGCGTTGGGGGTCGGGAGGCGACCTTATAGAAGTTTATGAAATCATGAGGAGTATAGATAGAGTTAATGGTGGTTGTCTTTCCCCTAGAATGGGGGATTTCAGGACCAGGTGGCACATTTTTAAGGTGATAGAGAGAGGTTTTAAAAAAAAAGTAAGGGGCAAATTTTTTACACATAAGGTGGTTCACATGTGGAACGAACTTCCTGAGGAAGTGGTGGATGTGGATACAATCACAGCATTTAAAAGACACTTGGATAAGCAAATGAAAAGAAAAGGTTTGGAGGGATATGGGCCAGGAGCAGGTAGGTGGGACTATTTAGTTTGGGATTATCTTTGGCATGGACTGGTTGGACTGAAGGGTCTGTGCCTGTGTTGTATAAATCTCTGACTCCCAAATCCCTCTGTGATGTGCTTTCTTCTGTCTTTCTCCATTTAAACTATATTCAGCTCCTCTGTCCTTCCTGCTCACAGATCTTGTATCCGAGAGGTTACTGTGGGAAGAACATCTGTATTTTGCAGGTGTGGAGACCTGATGTATCAGATCATCGAGGGGTCAGAGATAATGGGAACTGCAGATGCTGGAGAATGTGAGATAACAAAGTGGGGAGCTGGATGGACACAGCAGGCCAAGCAGCATCTTAGGAGCACAAAAGCTGAAGTTTCGGGCCTAGATCCTTCAGCAGAGCCCGAAACGTCAGCTTTTGTGCTCTTAAGATGCTGCTTGGCCTGCTGAGATCATCGAGGGTGCTTCTCATATGAAATGCCAAATGGACCTGGATGATCAGCCACGACCATAGCAACAGCACCACCACCTTCCTGTGTTGGAACGTATCTCAGGAAAAGCTGGGCACAATTGAGATGGTGGCAGACATTTGCAATCCTTGTAATGTGGGTCACCTTCCAAATCTGTGGGCCAATCTTTCTGGACCTCCATGTTTGAATTCCTCCAGTTCGGTTCCAATCCTGCTGCAGTCGCCAAATGCATCCCATGGGACAAGGTAAAGGAACTCCCTTTGTCCTTGTTGATTTATTTACAGTTTTTAACATGGTTGACCACAGCATTCTCTTCCACCTCTCTCTCAAACCAGCTCGATGGATTTGCTTCCTTGCTTATCTATGTAAATTTAGACATGGTGTCACTTGCAATGGACTCTCTTTGTTACCTCTGGTGTGGCCAGGATCTAACATTGGCTCCATCCTGCTTCAGTTATTGGACTGGGACCTGGCATGGGTGGTCAGATCATGTGCTGAGCAGCTGCGATTTGAAATTATTTACCAGACCATAATGACAATCCTTTAACTATGTTACAACTGTTTTATTTTTAACTTCTTTTTCCAGACACTGTAAGTAATGCTACAACTTTCCCTTTCATTCCTTGTATCCAAGATTTATGTCGAGGTGCTTATACATAAGATGGCACCATTAGAAGGCAGCCATTGTAAAAACTTTCTCACAGTACTCCCATACTGGAGTACCCGTGACAATAAAGGTTATTCTATTCTTACGGTCCAAAAAACAGCATTCTTACAATCATTTACACTGACAATGCCTGTTTCTTCCACTGTATCATCTCTCTCCATTCCTATGTCATTGCATACCCAAGGTCCAATACAAGGTGAGCAGAAATTTTCACCAATTAAGTACTGGAAAGACTGAAGCGAATTTTCTTCGGTCCTTGCTACAATCTCCACATCCTAGTTTGTTACATCATCTATCTCATCAATAACTGCCACCAAATTATCAAGCTGTTTGCAACCTTGGTGTGGCCCTTGATTACGTAACAGGCTTCCAACCACATATTTACAATGCTGATAGGACCACCTATGGCTACTGCTGTAACATTGTCAGACTGTGCTGCTGAAACTCTTCGTTACCTGTTGCTGGCCTCCACCTTCTGCTCTCTGTAAGCTTGAGATCATCCAAACTCTACAGCTCATCTCCTAACTTTACACCAAGTCTTATTAACCCTCTACCCCTGTGTGCACTGACCTATATTGGCTCCCATTCAAATAACATCTTTCATTCCACCAATATTGCCCACCTCCACTCATTTTAAAAGGCGAAGTTCTTGCTTCAGGTTGGTGAGGGCATCATTAGAATACAAGAATCAGGTTCTGGTCTCTATTTAGAACATAGAACATAGAACAATACAGCGCAGAACAGGCCCTTCGGCCCTTGATGTTGCCCCGACCTGTGAACTCATCTAAATCCATCCCCCTACACTATCCCATCATCATCCATATATTTCAACATTAGGAGGTCACTCGTAAAATTGCTCACCTTCAATTAAATAGCTGATTTCATATGCAGCAAAGACTTAAAAAGAAACAAATACTGTCCTTCAGCCTTTGCATTCTCTTAAAAAGAATTTTATTTCTTCCTTTTTTAAATCTTCTGCACCAATTCCATCCCAGGCCTTTGCAAATGCCTGTTTACAGCTGGCCACTAGATGGGGCAAACACAGAGCTCTAGTTAATCTTCTCAGGATAGTTCAGACATTCTCAGAGGGTGAATGACAAAGACAAGAAGTATCTCACATTTATAAAGAACTTCCAACATTGATAAACATACTCTTGTGCTACTGTCCGCAGTTTACTTCATTAACTATGTACCATGCTCCACGGCACCCGCTCATCCCATTCTCCCGCTTGCCATCGGCTGAAGTACTCACCATTGCTGGACATCCTGGGATTTCTGGCACAGGTGTCATATTTAAAAGGCTGCTGTGAGCCAGGTCAAATGCACAGTTTGATTTATTTGGCCATAAGGTGCATAAGGGGAAATGGTGCCCAACTTTGTGAAGAGGGACTTTGAGGTTCTGATGAATGGGTGGTACAGAAGAGGAATTCCTATTCCCCCAGAGAATGGCAGATGGGATCATGACTCTAGACCCTGCCGGCCCACTCCAAGTTGCTGTTTGGATCAGTGCAAGCTCGATGGTCATGGAAATACTGAGCAATGCAGGCAAAAGGTCATGTTTCATTGTCTTTTCTATATTTCCTCATATTCTCTTTGACTCTGATACCGCAAAAAATCCTATTTTCCCACCAACTGTTTAACAGGGGAGGTGATATTCTCACTTGTGAGCAATGAGAAACATATTTGCGTGCATTAGTATCCTCATGATTAGACCATCTCATTTATTGGTCTGTAGGTTCCATTCTGTCACCCAACTGGATAGTAACTGGACAGTGACAATTGCTGACATGACAGGCAGAGCAGCTTTACTGAATAACTTCTGCTAACTGCCTGCTTCTTAGTCTCCAATTTGAACACCAGGCAACCATCACACCACCAAACCCCCTTCTCCTCCATCCACTAGGACATCCAGGAGCCCGTTGGCAAAGCAAGGTTCCAATTCCCCTCTCACTTGACATGCCTTGAGCAATAGTTAGGAACGGTGCAGAGCAGCTCCGGACAGCCAGAGTTCAGCTGGGTACTCAGCTGGGCTTTAAAGATGGCCTCAGAGTCAGGAAGGGTGTCTGCCAGAGGCCAGTGTTCGCATCTGGAAGAATACGATAAATGGAGCAATTGAGGGGCACTGTGCATAAGTAATGAGGAAGATCATATGAGAAAACATGTTAGGTCTCATGGAGAGAAATTCTCTATGAAATTCACCAAAGTTGACGCAGCAAATTTCTGGCAAAATTCAGCTCATAGTGTATTAAATGAAATACTTCTAACAAATTGGAATCCCTCTCCTGATTTTTATTTCCACTAATCAGTTTTTACCTGCCCGGGTGAATATATAACCAAAGACAATAGGAGTCTGTCACAAACTCATAAATGACAGCTTTGCTGAACTTCTTTTTCTGATAGACATGTGGCAAAATTATCAGAGTCTGTGACTTCAATCTGTAAGGATAGCAGATGGAGGAAACAGATTGTCTCTTGTGCTAGTTGTTGTGTAAGTGTTTAAAGATCTGAAAGGGTTTATGCTGAAAAGTGCCTTGGGCACCACTCACAATGTGGATTTCATACAAATTTAGGGAGGGAACAGCTTAGGATCTCAAAGACTGAAGACCAACTATCTCGATCCCTCTCGTCTCTATTACAAAGTCCAGCATATCATTCTAACTCGTACAAACAATATACAATAAACTCATCCTATTTAAGGCAAGAGCCTCTATTCATTAGATTAGTGGTTTGCCAAATGAATTCCCTATGGTGGAAGCAAATGTACCAGATAGTACATTTGACATGATGAGCAATGTTGAAGATCTTACACTGGTAGGTACTGGAAATCAAACAACTACATGTGGAGGGTCCATTTTCCCCATCACTGGGAAAGCCCTGGAGATGTGGTGTTTAATGGTGGTGGAGTGCAATAGAGCAAGACTGGAGACACTGGGGCCTGGCTTTATAATGACGTTTGTGGCAGAGGAAATGGGTATTTGTCAGGGGAAGGGTCAGAAGGTTCTACATTACAGAAGGAGTGAAAGAGAGATTTTACTGAAGCAGTTTGCCTAGGATTTGTTTTCAATCCAGCCTTAATGCTAGCTGGCTGAGTTTCTACTGCCTGCTGAGGGAGCTGACGATTGATGGGTGGAGATGCTAACCAGCTCTGAGATCAACCTGACCCCCGGCTGCCATTAATCTTCCTACAACCTCAGGATTCCCATTTGTGTCTCCTGCCTTCTTCACTCTCCTTAGTAGTTCACCCCTCCTGCTTCTGCTCAACCTCCTGATTGTAGGATAAAGGGCAAACTGCACCAATATTCAGACAATAGCTACTAAACATGAACTGTATTATGATGTTAGATCACATGAGATTGGGACATGCTTCAGGCAGGCAGTGACAATTTGCTGCTCTGCCATGCTGATATACATTATTACAGACAATCAATATTAACAGTTTGCGCTTGGGGATAGCAGGAACTGCAGATGCTGGAGTCAGAGACAATACAGTGTGGCCTGGGGGAACAGAACAGGTCCGACAGCATCAGAGGAGCGGGAAAGTTGACATTTTGGGTCACGACCCTTCTTCAGAAATCGCACTTGCTTTGTGTTCAGCTTTCATAGCTCCTGAAAACTCCCAATGGTATTCCTATTCAGATTCAATTGTCTGCCCCATCAGTCTCCCCACCTCTTTTGATCTCTTTTTCTTGACCCAGTGAGATTCTTCAAACCCTTATCTCTCTGGCCCCTTTGTCTTTTTCTCCTCCCCAGTTTTTTGGGCTCCACCATTGATAACCCCTCCTCCCCTGATATCTCTCACTTTGCTTGTTGCCGCCCGCACCTACCACCCCCACACAGCGATCTCTCTGCACTCTTTTTAAATTTTGCACCAAATGAGGGAAATTCATTTCTCCAGGTTTCCTGAGCATTAATCTGCAACCCTGGACCCTTCCTGTAATTATTGAGGTCAGATGTAGGAACAGAAAAAGGAGGATTAAAGGCTAAACTACAAATCTGGCTGTAATCTTTGGGATGAAGTATAATTTTATATTTCCTATAATTCCATAAATTTATGAACTAAAAAATGAGGTATTCCATGATTTGATGCTTGTCATGTTCTGGTAACCTGTTCACTGTTACTGATGTAATGACTCACACAACACGATCTTAACAGCAATAAATTCATTTTAGAACAGCCAGTGAAATTCTTATAAATTTATAGACTGAAGTTACATGGTTTTAATGAACTGTGGTATATTAACACTACCCCTATTGATCAGCTGTCAAAATCAAAAATTAGTCAATGCATTTAAAGGTTGCATTAGTCAACACAACCTTTAGACAAATGTTAATTTCCTCTCTTTATTGTCTTCATGTAAAGCATCCATTTTCTGATTGTCATTTATCTCCAAACCTTTTTCAAAGAAAGATTATCAACGGTCTACAAATAACATCCATGTGCAAGATGCTGAGTAATTTAGACAGGTGGATAGGAAGAATACTCTCAGCATGTGTGATGCTGCTGCCAATTGCTTTGCCGCAATCCCATTCATGTTAAAATGCCACAGATATTGCCAGAGGGGACCACTGAGAATGAGGGAAACATTAAACCATTAAACTTGTTCAAAACTTGTTAAAACAGCACTTAAGAGCTTGATACTGTCCATGACAAAGCAGCTCACATGATTAGCACCATAATTTTGTGCATTTATTGACCCCATAACCAATGCTTAGTAGCAGCAGTGTGTATGATCTACATTGCAGAGATTCACTCATTAGACAGTACCTTCCAAACACGTGACTACTTCCATCTTGAAGGACAAGGGCAACAGTTGCATGGTAAAGCCACCACTCGAAAGATCCCCTCCAAGTCACTCACCATCAAGAATTGTCTTTTCCCTAGGATATGGGCTGGGAGCAGGCAAATGGGACAAGTATAGTTTGGGATTATTTTCAGCATGGACTGGTTGGCCCGAAAGGGTCTGTGTCTGTGCCTGTGTTTGTATGAACCTCTGACTCCCAAATCCCTCTGTGCTGTAGTTTTCTGCACTCTTTCTCCTTTTAAGTAATATTCAGCTCCTCTGTTCTTCCTGCCAAAGTGCATAACCTTATATTTTCCCACATTATATTCCATCTGCCGGTGTTTTTATTGCCATGTGCTTAACTTGCCAAAATTCCTATGTAGACTTTCTGTGTCATTTTTACCAGTTGCCTTCACACTTAATTTTGTATCATCTGCAAACTTGGCTATTGTGTATTCACACTCCTCATTAAAATCATTAATACGTATTGTAAATAATTATGGCACACCACTAGCTAGAGGTTGTCATTGTGAAAATGCCCTCCTTACCCAACTTCTCTGTCATTTACTGAATTGACCAAGTCCTAACACCTATGATGGCAACAAATGATTTCCATTAAGTCAAAGGCAGTCCAACACCAGTTTAACGTAGTTTCCAGAAGTCAGAATCATTTGTGCGTTGGGAAAATGTGAGTGAAAATGTTATCACAGCCAAAGACAAAGCAGCAACTAAACCTCTCTATAATGGGTAAGCATGTTAAATAGCACTCCTGCAGCATTCTTGCTGTTAGTGCTAGTGGGTTTATCATTGGGCCAGCCCAATTTCCCAACTTTCCACATGTGCTCTGGGCAGATATCATAGTCTGCCAGAATGGGTTCACTCATGGGCAGCGCATGGCTCAGCGGCTAGCACTGCTGCCTCAGGTCGCCAGGGACATGGGCTTGATTCCACCCTCCAGCAACAGTCTGTGCGGAGTTTGCATATTCTCTCTGTGTTTACATAGGTTTCCTCCAGGTGCACTGGTTTCCTCGCGCAGTCTGATAATGTGCAGGTTGGGTGGATTGGCCATGCCCACAGGGATTTGCAGGCTGGGCCTATTAGCCATGGGGAATGCAGGATTATAGGGCTGGGGTGTGGGTCTGGGTGTGATGCTGTTTGGAGGGGTGGTGCAAACTCAATGGGCTGAATGGCCTGCTTCCATACTGTATGGGTTCAATGTACCATTTGAGACTTTGAACCCTTACGGGTTCACCTTGTAGCTGTTGCACAGACGCTATGCCTTTGAATTGCCAGGCCTTAAGAGTTCCGACAGTCGGTGGTGATTTTTAATAAAGGAAACAGCAAGAAAAATAACAGCAGAAGAATAGGACCCAAATCGTACTCACAGTTTCTGGCACAAAAGCAAAACGTTGCAAACGCTTTGAATCTGAAACAAAAACAGATAATATCAGGCAGCCGCTCAGATGGACAGTACTAATGCCTATAGTGATGGCTATCAGAGCTGGGAAAGATCAGAAGTATAATAAATAATACAAGGCCAGTAAAGGGGAGCAGTGTAAAGTAGAGAGTTAGAATGGCTTTATGAATGTTTCCAGGATTTTCTGTTTTCATTACCAGACTCTTTTTTTCATTCTTTGTGCTTATTTAAAAATATGCGATTTCAACTTTTGGAAAAAAGGCTAGAAATGACCAGTTGTGACTTTAACACAATTAATGTTTGTTCAATGTGCTTATGAAGTAGCACATTAAGGAACCGTGCTATAAAAACTCTGAATAAATAGCCGCCTCAGGCGAGATTTCTGCTTTTGATTTCGGCTCTGCCAGTTTTTACACTCTCCTTGTCTTACATTCTTGATTCTTTTAGCAACTACATCTCCATTATTGGGCAGACCTCCACTGCCATCCATCTGTGAGCCTATGTGAAAGTCGACAGAATAGGTGACCTTCAGATGCATCAAGCAAAGCTATTTTAATAATTTCTGCTCTCGTTTATGCATTTTTTAAGCTAGCAGTTGGTAACACACTGCAACACCACCTTATGTTAAGAATGACAAAGATTACAGAGAAAGGCCAGTTCTTGCTTCAGTCTTCATTACATTGTATTCCTGTTGATGTAGTGGCTTCAGCCACAAAGATTTTACAGCCAGAGAGACAGCAAATAGGCTGTATCTCCAGAGGCATGAAGCAGGAAAGTTACTTTTTCCCAGTATGGAAGGCCATGTTTCCTGCTGCCAGTGTCGACGACAATCCAACCACCCAGATTAGTCATTCATGTTTTTTAAGTTCATGCACAAGGTGTGCCTGTTGCTGCCTCAGTCAATTTTTATTGTCCATCCCTTAATGCCCGCAGGGCAACTTTTATATTTTTATTCATTCATGGGATGAGGGCATCGCTGGCTAGGCAGCATTTATTGCCTATCCCTAATTGCCCAGAAGGCAGTTAAATATCAGTCGCACTGCCGTGAGTCAGAAGTCACATGTAGGCCAGACCAGGTGGAACTGCAATTTTCCTACTGTAAAGGACATTGGTGAACCAGATGGGTTTTCCTCAGAAACCGACGATAGTTTCATGTTCATCAGATTTTTATTGAATTGAATGCCATGACAGCATTTGAACCCAGTTCTCCAGAATCCCCCTCGTCCTCACGTACCACCTCACCAACCTCTGGATCCAACACATCATCCTCCGACACTTCTGCCATCTGCAATCCAACCCCACCACCATAGATATTTTTCCCTCCCCACCCATATCCGCTTTCCGGAGAGACCACTCTCTCCGTGACTCCCTTGTCTGCTCCACACTCTCCTCCAGCCGCACGACACCCGGCACCTTCCCCTGCAACCGCAGGATGTGCTACACCTGCCCCCACACCTCCCCCCTCACCCCCATCCCAAGCCCCAACAAGACTTTCCAGATCAAGCAGATGTTCACCTGCACATCTGCCAATGCGGTATACTGCATCCGCTGTACCCGGTGTGGCTTCCTCTGCATTGACGCTTTGCAGAACACTTACACTCGGTTCGCACTAAACAACTGCATCTCCCAGTCGTGTACCATTTCAACTCCCCCTCCCATTCCTTAGACTACATGTCCATCCTGGGCCTCTTGCAGTGTCACAAGGATGCCACCCGAAGGGTGCAGGAACAGCAACTCATATTCTGCTTGGGAACCCTACAGCCCAATGGTATCAATGTGGACCTCACAAGCTTCAAAATCTCCCCTCCCCCTACTGCATCCAAAACCAGCCCAGCTCGTCCCCATCTCCCTAACCTGTTCTTCCTCTCACCTAACCCCTCCTGCCACCTTGAGCCACACCCCCTTTTCCTACCTACTAACCTCATCCCAACCCCTTGACCTGTCCGCCCTCCATGGACTGACCTATCCCATCCCTACCTCCCCATCAAAACTCACCTTTACTGGCTCCATCCCTGCCTCTTTGACCTGTCTGTCTCCTCTCCACCTATCTTGTCCTCTATCCATCTTCAATCCTCCTCCCCCTCTCTCCCTATTTGTTTCAGAACCCCCTTCCCCTCCCCCATATCTGATGAAGGGTCTAGGCCCAAAACTTCAGCTTTTGTGCTCCTCTGATGCTGCTTGGTCTGCTGTGTTCATTCAGCTCTACACCTTGTTATCTCGGATTCTCCAGCATCTGCAGTTCCTATTATCTCCAGAAAACTGACTGAGTCTAGGTTTAGTACCACTAGGCCACCAGCTCCCCAACCAGAATTCATCTCGATGAGGTGAATTGCACTGGAGGAGATGGGTATTGGTTTGCAGTTACAAAAGCCCACCAACACACTGGCAAGTCTGGTGATTGTGTCACTTGTATGTATCTGAAAAAGAGCTGGCAATTGAGAATCATGAACTATCATAACTGCTGCAAGTAACCATTAAGGGTCTGCAAAGACTCTGCGGTCCCATCTTTATGACATTACGAACAGGCATTAACAATGACACCTCTCTCATTACTCCAGCATTCCGCTTATCAGTACAATACCCATTTTATTCTATTTTCTAGATAAATGGGTTTGTAACAAAAACAAAGTTGCTGGAAAAGCTCAGCAGGTCTGGCAGCATCTGTGAAGGGGAAAACAGAGTTAATGTTTCAGGTCTGTCTGAGGAAGGGTCACCAGACCCGAAACGTTAACTGTTTTTGCCTTCAGAGATGCTGCCAGACCTGCTGAGCTTTTCCAACAACTTTGTTTTCGTTCTTGATTTACAGCATCCATAGTTCTTTTGGGTTTTTTATGGGTTTATAAGTTGCGGAAGGGAAAAGATTGATTTTGTGCAGGCATGTTTGTTTCAACTAGATAAGTTAGAAAGGACATTATTCTTTAAGGACAGTACTAGATACAATATTTAGAAGTGATTCTTTTCCCCAAGAATAATCGGCTTACACAGCAGATGTCCAGCTCATGTTCTGAGCAGTAATTTGCTGAATTCCTTCAAGTGAAACTGGATCTGTTCCTGGTTGGAGATAATGGGAACTGCAGATGCGAGAGAATCCCAGATAACAAAGTGTGGAGCTGGATGAACACAGCAGGCCAAGCAGCATCTCAGGAGCACAAAAGCTGAGGACAAAAGAAGATAAATAGGTTTATAACAAAAACAAAGTTGCTGGAAAAGCTCAGCAGGTCTGGCAGCATCTGTGAAGGAAAAAACAGAGTTTTTTCTGAAGAAGGGTCTAGGCCCGAAACGTCAGCTTTTCCTGCTCCCCTGATGCTGCTTGGCCTGCTGTGTCCATCCAGCTCCACACCTCGTTATCTCTGTTCCTGTTTGGAGCAAACTTTAGCTTGTGTAAAAGGTAGGTGGTCCTTACAACACTAATCAAGGCCTAAGTGGAATAGTCCAACAGTTTTGATCATCTATCAAGGACTGAAAAACATTTTTTAAATGTTCTCGCCTTCAG
Organism: Stegostoma tigrinum; assembly: GCF_030684315.1. Taxonomy (NCBI): domain Eukaryota; kingdom Metazoa; phylum Chordata; class Chondrichthyes; order Orectolobiformes; family Stegostomatidae; genus Stegostoma; species Stegostoma tigrinum. The sequence goes on along the minus strand of NC_081356.1, from coordinate 13,681,144 downwards.
CTGGCCTGGATTTTATGTTTTTTTCACCTGTTTCATCTGGGGTTGGGAATGTATACACTGTGGTGCACGACACACCATGTGGGACCGGTCGGATGGATCTTTTCCAGCCTGTTGCTTTCCATAGGGTCTCCTTTATGCTACACAAATGCTCTTCATTACAAATGAACTGTGCTGCAGGTTTGAGTCATTTTCTGTTGCTCTCCAGCAAGTGTCAGGACAAATGCAGAGGGACAATCTCAGTGTTCACTGTGGCTGTGAAAAAAACCTTTACTAAAACTTTAGGTTGGGGTAGCACCACTGCCAACCACCAGCCCCACCCCGCTCCCGCAACCAAAAACATTCTCCTGCTGGTGAGAGAGACACAACAGGAGAGGCATTGTGATTCTTCACACATGGAAGGGATGACTCTGAGACAGGAGAGTGAATGATCACAACCTCTATAACTGGGATAACGAGGTGTGGAGCTGGATGAACACAGCAGGGCAAGCAGCATCAGAGGAGCAGGAAAGCTTGACGTTTCGGGCCTAGACTCTTCTTCAGAAATGGGGAAGGGGAAGGGGGTTCTGAAATAAACAGGGAGAGAGGGGGAGGTGGATAGAAGATGGATAGAGGAGAAGATAGGTGGAGAGGAGGCATACAGGTCAAAGAGGCAGGCATAGCTTGGGCCCATGCGGGTACCCATGGCCACCCCCTTTGTCTGTAGGAAGTGGGAGGAATTGAAGGAGAAGTTGTTGAGGGTAAGGATGAAATTGGCTAAGCGGATGAGGGTGTCGGTGGAGGGGGACTGGTTGGGCCTGCGGGTCAGGAAGAAGCGGAGGGCCTTTAGGCCATCTGCGTGGGGAATGCAGGTGTATAGGGACTGGATGTCCATGGTAAAGATGAGGTGTTGTGGGCCAGGGAATTGGAAGTTTTGGAGGAGGTGGAGGGCGTGGATGGTGTTACAGAGTTCCTGGACCAAGGGGGATAAAATGGAGTCGAGATAGGTGGCGATAAGTTTAGTGGGGCAGAAGCAGGCGGAGACAATGGGTCAACCAGGCCATTCAGGTTTGTGGATTTTGGGAAGGAGATAGAAATGGGTGGTGCGGGATTGGGGAACGATGAGGTTGGAGGCTGTGGATGGGAGGTCACCTGAGGTAATGAGGTTGTGGATGGTTTGGGAGATGACGGTTTGGTGGTCGGGGTGGGGTCATGATCAAGGGGGCAGTAGGAGGTGTCAGAGAGCAGGCATCTGGCTCGGCGATGTAGAGGACAGTGCGTCATGCTACAACTGTGCCTCCCTTGTCTGCGGGTTTGATGGTGAGGTTGGGATTGGAGCGGAGGGAGCGGAGGGCTGTCCGTTCTGCGGGGAAGAGGTTGGAGTGGGTGAGAGGGGTGGAGAGGTTGAGGCGATTGATGTCTCGACAGCAGTTGGAGATGAAGAGGTCAAGGGAGGGTAGGAGGCCTGGGGGTGGTGTCCAGGAGGAGGGGGTGTGTTGGAGGCAGGAGAAGGGGTCAGTAGAGGGAGGGTTAGGCTCACGGTTAAAGAAGTAAGTGCGGAAGTAGAGGCAGCAGAAAAACTGTTCAACATCCAAGTCTGAGTGGTATTCGTTGATGTGTGGGTGGAGGGGGACAAAGGTGAGCCCTTTACTGAGGACTGACCATTTGACCTCAGTAAGGGGGTGGATGGTGACGGCTTGGCAGGGCTGGGTGCTACTGTGTCCTCTGGAGCTGCTGGCTATGGAGGTAGTGGGCGTCTGAGAATCTGCTGACTAACTGAGAGCCTGCTGACTAATTAGTCAGGGAACAGTGCTTGTGAGCGAGGACTTTCCCTGCTGAATATATACTGTAACAATAAAGTGAATAAAAGCCAAAGAGAGTTGGGGTTTTGATCTGTTTTACTGTCTGAGCAATGTAAAAAAAAATTGCCATTCCAAACACTTGGACAAGCTCACCTCTGTGTAATTTACTAACAAATTTAACCTTGGATGACCACATGGAAATGTGTGGTATTGAAACCAATGGTTTAATATTTTGTTATTCATTCATGGGATGTGGGGGTTGAACTGCTGCAATTTAATTGGTGTAGGTGAAACCATAATGCCATTAGAGAGAGAATTCCATGGTTTTAGCCGGTGACAGTGGAGGAATGGTGATTAGTTTACATGTCAATGTACTGAGAGGCTTGGACACAGCAAGAACCATAGAGGCTCAGAGTCAATACAGAGTGGAGCTGGAGGAACACAGCAGGTCAGGCAGCATCAGAGGAGCAGGAAAGTCAACATTTTGGGTTTACACCCTTCATTAGGACCGGAGAAGGGGAAGGGAGATGGAAGATAAATAGACGGTGGGGGGTGAGGCTGGGACAAGGTAGATGAGATGGTGAGAGGTGGATGCAGGAGGGGGTTGTGGAGATAGGACACTGGGAAGGATGGGGCAAATAAGTGAGAAAGAAGATGGACTAGTTGCGTCACGTTGAGGAGGTGGGGATGACAAGGAGGGTTGGGCATGAGATGAGGCCAGGGGTGGGGAGGTTTTGAAACTGGTGTTTTAGCCATTGGGCTGTAGGCTCCTGAGGTGGAATATAAGGTGTTGTTCCTCCAGTTTATGTGTGGCATCATTGTGGCACTGGAGAAGGCCCAGGATGGACATGTCATTCAAGGGAATGGGAGGGGGAGTCAAAATGGTTGGCAACCAAAGGTGCTGTTGATTATAGCATACAGAGCGCAGGTGCAGTACGAAATGATCACCGAGTCTATGCTTGGTCTCACTGCTGCAGAGAACAGTACATCGGGTCAACGGATACCGTGGACCAGACCGGAGGGCGTACAGGTGAATCCCCGTTGGATTTGGAAAGATTGTTTGGGGTCTTGGCCAGAGGTGATGGGGGAAGGTGTAGGGGAATGGCTAGCACCTCCTGTGGTTGCAGGGAAAGGAACCGGGTGTAGTGGAGTTGGTGGGGAGTGTGAAGTGGATGAGGCAGTCTTGGGAGTGAGCAGTCCATATGGAAGGCAATTAGGGGTGGGGAGGGAAATGCCTCTTTGGTGGTGGGTTCAGATTGCAGGTGGCAGAAGTGGTGGGGAATGATGAGCTGGATGTAGAGGTTGGTGGGGTGGTATGTGAGGACAAGGGGGATTCTGACTTTATTTTTGTTGGGGAGAGGGTTATTGAGGACAGAAGTGTGGGAAATGCATCTCTTGTTCTTGACCCCATTACCAAAGAGATATTTCCCTCCCCACCCCTAACTGCCTTCCGTAGGGACCACTCAGTCTGCGACTCCCTTGTCTGCTCCACAGAAGAAAGGTTGGATAGGCTGGGATAACACAGTGTGGAGCTGGAGGAACACAGCAAGCCAACCAGCATCAGAGGAGCAGGGAAGTTGAGGTTTCAGGTCAGGACCCTTCTTCAGAAGAAAGGTCCCCACCCGAAACATCAGCTCTCCTGCTCCTCTGATGCTGCCTGGCCTACTGTGTCCCTCCAGCTCCACACTGTGTTATCTCTGACTCCAGCATCAGCAGTTCTTCTCTGGATAGGCTGGGACTTTTTTCTTGGAGTGTTGGAAGTTGAGAGGCGACCTTATAGAGGTTTATAAAATAATGAGGGATAGAGATAGAGTTAATGGTAGTTTTTGTATTCACCACTATGTCCCCTTCTCCAACATCAAGACCAGAAGATATGGGGCAAAAGTAGGACATTCAGCCCATTGAGATAACAAAGTGTGGAGCAGGATGAACACAGCAGACCAAGCAGCATCTTAGGAGCACAAAAGCTGACGTTTTGGGCCGAGACCCTTTCTGATGAAGGGTCTAGGCCCGAAAAGTCAGCTTTTATGCTCCTAAGATGCTGCTTGGCCTGCTGTGTTCTTCCAGCTCCACACTTTGTTATCTCGGATTCTCCAGCATCTGCAGTTCCCATTATCTCTCGTTCAGCCCATCGATACTGTTTCATATTCAATGAGATAACAGCTGATCTGATAACCCTGAAAACTACTTCCTTGCCTTACCCCATAACTCTTGATTCCCTTACTCATTAAAAACCTGCCTGTCTCAGCCTTAAATATACTTAATGACTCAATCTCGACAGCCCTCTGCGACAAAGCATTCCTCAGAGTCACTAACCTCTGAGAGAAGAAATTTTTTCTTATCCCTGTCTTAAATGTGCGCTCCCTTATTCTGAAATTACACCTTCTGGTCCTAAACTGTCCTCAAGTGGAAACAACCTTTCCGCATCTACCCTGACAAGCTCCTGAAGACCTTGCAGGCTTCATTATGGTTGACTTCTATTTTTCTAAATTCCAATGAGCACAGGCCCAAGTGACTCAACTTCTGATGATGACAATCCTTCCATACCCAGTATCAGCCTCGTGAACCTTCACTGAACTGTCTCCAATTGCCGGAATATATTTCCTTCGATATGGGGCACATGACTGTTCACCAATCCAGCTGTAGTCTGCCGAGCACCTGGTTTAGTTTTAGCAAACCCTCCCTATTTTTGTACTCTGTTCACTTTGAAATAAAGGCCAACATTCCATTTGATTAAACGTATTATCTGCTGAAATTGACTGCTAGATTCTCACTCAGGTCACCCGGGGCAGCATCATCAATGTAAGCTCAGCAAGTTGGTTACCTCCCGAATCAGAAGGCAAATACTCTGTGGGAGAAGTAGGTTAGAGAGACAAGACAGATGGACTCTTCAAAGTTGTGTGAGGGTGATTCGTAGTTCAGTAGGTGATCTCTTCTATAAGTATAAATTACGCTGCTGGAGAAAGGTTTTTGTTGCTCCACACTTGGTTTTGGTGTTAATATCTGTGGACAAGTCTGGGAAAGATGCATCAAGGTATTCAAATGGTGGAACTGAAGACTGTGATGACTGTGGGGATGTTGTTGTATTGAAGATGGAAGGACCAGTTCAGGTAAAACACTGGCAGATAGCTTGCTGTCAGAGATAGGATAGGTAATGAGGAGTACTGCTGCTTTTTCTCATCCTCTTCATTCCTCATTTCTTGCTAACCAGCTGGTGGTAAGAGGTGGACCCTTATTATATGGAGTTGTAGAGTATGCAGCAGTCGCTGCAGTCCTGGATTCCCACAAAGGGCTACCCTGCAAAACTCCTCTCCTGATAAAGGTAGTTCAAGTGTTGCTTGAGCACACTGATAATCTCTCTGCTTATGTTTCTGGGACAACATAAGTCTCATTGTAGGCAAAACTCTATACTTGGTCCCAGTTTCCTGATAAGAGATATCAGCCATGTCTGAAGGAGCTAACCCTCGTCATTAAGAAGGTCAACTGAGACCAGAATCTCTGGAAAGGCAGCATAGTGGTCTGGCAAAGAACAAATAGGGTGGGAGACGTTTATGTGGAACATACGTTCAATGTCATTCCATGAATCATGACAACTGCTAGGAAACTGGGTGTAGACCAATGTGGTGTGGTGCCAACAGAGAATGTTACCTAATTCTACTAAGAAAGGTCTCAGGCTGTTGATAGAAAGCATCCAGGAAAATGTGGCTGCAGCCTATAGCACCATGGGTCCTGGAGAATTCTGAAATGGAACAGTCCGAGGCCTGGAGGATTTAGCTGCAGATGGGAACACAAGGGGTTGGCCCAGCTTCTGTACGGGAAAGGCAGAGCTGATGTGGCATAGGAAGAAGTATGAGGTCGTCCTGACAGACAACAGCAGATACCTCTCCCACTGTGTGTCAATACCATTCTCCTGAGACTATGTTTCAACACTTACTTGGGTCTGCACGAGAAAGAGAAGATGGGAACTGACTAAGCAGCTATGGCTACGGTATGAGTTCTTCTGGAAATTGTCAGAGCCGTCAGCCGAAGTTTCACTATTTCCATACAATCCCTACAGTGTGGGAACAGGCCATTCAGCCCAACAAGTCCACACCGACCCTCTGAAGAAATTCTACCTGGAACCATTCTACTACCCTTTCTCTGTAACCCTACATTTCCCATGCCTAACACACCTAACCTACACATCTCTGAACACTATGAGCAACTTAGCAAGGCCAATCTACCTAAATTGCACACCTTTGGACTGTGGGAGGAAACTGGAGCACCCGAAAGAAACCCACAGAGACACGGGCAGAACATGCAAACTCCACACAGACCATTGCCTGAGGGTAGAATCGAACCCAGGTCCCTGGCACAGCGAGGCAGCAATGCCAACCACTGTGCCACCCTAAATATTGTGTTCTAGTGTGCCTCAAATGTTCCACAGACAGAGCTGACCACTCAGTTTGGAGTTTCCATGTTCTGAGCAAAACGTCAACATTAATTGGAGCAGCATTCACTGCGCCATGCGCTGTTGGGCCGGTGCAAATTTTCAGGCAGCATAACCAATATAGCCATAGTTCTCTGGCCTATGCCTATGTTTCTATCAGTAAGCTGGGCCCTCAAAGTCAGCATGGAGTCCTTAGCAGTAAGGCTAGCATGCCACCTCCAGCCTCTGTGACATCTCTCTGCCTGCCCATTCACTCTTACTGCTGGTGGTTCACTATGCAATGACCACCCCGCTCCTCCCATCTGCCCTTGCATTGTGGTTGGTGCCAATCTTTGAATATTGTTTACTAGGATCAAATTGACTTTGTATTTTCAGTAATATTTGTTTCCTTTCCATATAATGGCACAGGAATGACATTTACAGCATCTGGTGTTTGCGTCAAGGCAGCAGGGGGAGATGACTCATTGCTGAAATGAGGAAAGAATGACAAGGAGTAAAGACTGTAAGCTCTACAAACATCACCTGTGGCTGGAGGGCCATTAGCTCAGTGAAAGATGCCCTTTGTTCTGCGTTAAACCTGTTGGGTCCTCCAGTACAAAGGTTTGTCAATGCCCTAGTGTTGGCACATTCCAAGGTGCAGGGCTATGTGCCCAGGAGCTAATTAAAGCTGGGAACAGCTGGCACAAAAGTGCAGTGGGGGAAGGTCACTGTCTAAGGTCCTTTAACCACAGCACACCCTGAATTAAAATAGTGCAAACTCGCTCCGGACGTATGTCAAACAAGTAATGAGTAAAGTAAAGAATAAATATGTAAATGCGGTAAGCAACATAAACTCGGATTGTTTTCACTGGAAAGACAGAGGCTGAGGGGTGACCTGATAGAGGTGTACAAAATCATGAGAGGCATAAGTAGGGAGGATAATCAGAGGCTTTGCCCACAGTGGAAAGGTCAATCACAAGAGGGCACAGGTTCAAGGTGAGAGGGGGAAAGTTTTGGGGTGAAGACTGGAGAAACTTCTTCACACAGAGGGTGTTAGTGCCTGGAATGCACTGCCAGTAGAGGTGGTGGAAACAGGCACATTAGCAACGTCTAAGGTGCACCTTGATAGACACATGAACAGGAGATGAACAGAGTGATAGAAACCCCTTATGGGCAATAAGCAGCGAATCTAAGTAAGGATTAGAATCAGCACAGGCTTGGTGTGCTGTATTGTCTTGTATAAATTGAATTGTACAACATACGGTATTGGCCTACAAATAATGTCAACTTGGATTGTCATGAAATGCAATTCTAAAATTGTTATGAATAAAGTATGCGTTTAAGAAATGAAAGGGTAAAGAGGGTAAGGCCTGGAAAAAAACTATAACATGTCTCCTCCAGTATTGGCACTGACCGAGGCTTTGACTCCCTCCCTGCCTGCAATACCAAGAACACCATTGTTCAGTGAGCAGACAGTGTGCAGATGAACTTTAGATTCTCCAGTCCCTGCTGCTTGCTACAGCATCCTGTGTGTTACTCACAGTCATATGAGCTGTTTCAGAGACGTGTCTGTCATGATTCAACGTTGTGTGCAGGATGTGTGGGATGGGGCACCAAGGGGAGAGATACTGGAAAGGTTAGGAAGCACAGTGGGTGAATTGGAATGAGATGGGTGAATAGACATTGTAGGAGGTGAAGTGCGATGTGAAGGAGACTGCTGCTGTAAGCAGAGTGTACAAAAGGTGACACACAGGGCTCTTATTGATAATATTTGTCAGGTCATTTCATTCAACTTTGTAGCCAGATCCTGGACGTTAAACTTCTGACATTAATTTCTCAGTGTCCTTTTCTCACTGGTGACATAGATATTTCCTGGTGGCCTCTCTTTTTTCTCCAAGAAACAGGATCAAACCCCTGCCATATCCATCTGTACCAGCCAAGTTTCCAGTGTTGCATCCCAGGTCCCCACCATGCAGCCAGTTTGCACCTTTCCAAATTTCCTACTGTGGTAATCAGTGTGCAGTGCTCATTACAGCGAGGTGGTCCTGCCTTTCAGTCAGAGATCTGATGTGTCTGGTCATGTCATTTCAGGTCAAAGAAAGCAATACCTTTATTCTGACAGCACAAACTCAGAGTTCATTCAAAGTGGAAGCTGCTATTCAGCATTCGTTGAATCTGTCAAGGGATTAAAGAAGTTTTATTCATTCCGCAGTTGAATCTATTTTAATCTTAAGGCTCTAGACAAATTGTGGCCAGCTTTGCTTGTATCCTGTTACCCTGGTAACAGCACATCCCACAATTAGTCAAGCCCATCTGCTGTTTCTTCATGGATTATCGCCAATTTTCTGTAACCTTAGCTGCATGCAATGAATTTAGATTCTATGGCTCCAAACATTGGGCCCAGAGTGCTGCGTGAGGAGCTCATACCAAATTTCTGGTGCGGAGGTCAGAGGCGACTGTGTGATTTTCCATTCACAAAATGGGAGTGAGACTAACTTATGAGGTGGACTAACTTTTATGCCAGAATTCCCACTATCAGTTCTGAATTCAGCACTGAATTTATAAAATTCATCCTTCCAGTCGGGAAAAGATGGAATTTCAATTTATACAGTGCCCTCATGACCTTAGGAAGTCCCCAAGTTTACAGCCAATGAAGTGTTTTTTGAAAAGTAGCCACTGTTGTTACGCAGAAAATGTGACAGCCATTTTAATGCAGGTAAGGTAAAGTTGTTATAGTCTTCTCATGATGTGCAGGTGCCAGTATTGGAGTGGGGTGGACAAAATCAGAAGTCACAAGGCACCAGATTATAGTCCAACACAAACTTTTAGTGTACCGCTCCTTCATAAGGTGGTATCTTACCGAACCATAGGGCTGCTGTCTCATTAGAGAGACATGACTGGTGGTGGGTTAATCTGAAAGTCAACATGCCTCAGGCAAGGGCAGGGGAGAGTTTGAGAAGGAGAGTCCTTCACAGTAACCTCAGGTGGTCTGGGAACTGAACAGTTGGCATCATCTACCTCACAAGCCAGCTGCCCAGCCAACTGAGCTAAACCAGCACCCATTTTTATGCACAATAAGATAATACAGTAGCACTGTGATAATAATCAGAGCATTTGTTTTATTTATGTTGGTTGGGGATATATACAGGCAAGGGAACTCCTTGCTGTTTTTAAAAATCATGCCCTGCAACCTTTTGCATCTACTTAAGAGACAGACTCATCCTCACAGAAAACAAGATCTCTAGCAGGGCAGCACTCCCTTGGTACTGCACTGGAGTGTCACTTGGTCCATTGTGCTCAAGTCTTTGAACTGGAGCTTGGAACCACATTCTATTTTGACTCAGATAGAAGAATTTTGTCACTTGGATCACTTTGACGAGCTTTATGCCAATAGTTTTTATTTGTTGTTGATGCAAATTGGTTAAAATCTGTTTGGTTAACATGCTAATGGAATGGCCAACAATGATCTTCACAGACACGAGCGGTCCGATGGCAACTGGTATGATAGAGAAGGTTTCTGATAAAGTTGCTAGGGTAAACTTGTAAAATTAATTTTTAACTGAAATAACATGCTTAAGAACTATTGCATCAAAGTCAGCTTAATCCATCTTCTGTTACTATCACAAGGGTCACCTTGCTTTCAACTTAAAATGCAGAATGGAATTATGGACCCTCCATTCAACAGAATTGTGCCTCCTTTATGGTCCTAGAATGGGCGTAAAAATATCCAATTTAGCAGGACAGAAACCCATAGCTCATCTATGTAGTTTGTAGTGTCACTGCTACATGGGTTAAGACATTTGTTTGGCCAAGTCCAAGATAGAAAGGAGGTTCATTCACCAAATTCAGAATCATAGAATATAGAACTGCTTGGCAAAGGAAGCTGCCCTTCGGCCCACAATGCTGTGCCAAACATGATGCCAAATTAAACTAATCCCTTCTGCCTGCCTTTGGACATCAACCCTCCATTCTTTGCATATTCATGTGCTGATCTAAAAGTCCCTTCAACGCCCCTATCCTATCTGCCTCCACCAACAACCCTGGCAGCACAATTCAAACAGCTGCCACTCTGTGTGTATAAAAAAAACTTGTCTCTCACATCTCCTTTGAACTTTTCCCCTTTCATCTTAAAAGCAAGCCCCCTAGTTAGTCAGATTAAATGATTAAGGTACTAATACAATAATTAAACAATTGCTAACTAATGAGTTGTAAGCAGTCAAATTGTGACCATACCAGGACTGCCAATGGCTTCTCAAAACAGGACCTTTCAAATTATTTCCATGTTGTAGATTTGGAATAAGGAGAAGTGCTCTTCCAGACTTCACAAAACAAATGCAGACTGTGGCTAGTTCAGCCTTGAACTATCCCCTTTTCTAATCTTCTCTCCTGGACAAGCCTGGTTTCAACATGAGGCACAATTCATAAAACATCAAACAAATGGGTCAGGCTACCAGACCGACCTCAACACTTTTCCTGAATTATTATGGGAAAGCTAATGTGAGGTTGAATTTAGATCAATCCTCAGGCCTCTCCATTTCAGGGCTGGGATGATAATAACAGTAAGGTCCAATGTGACCAAAGTGCAGGAGTTCTTGTGGTACAGTAGGGAGTCACCAGCCTCTGAGTTAGAAGTTCTGTGTTCAAGTTCCACTTGAAGACCTGATGACTATGGAAGGTGGATTCACAGTGTGGAAAATCTAAAAATCCTTTCAATGTACCAATGGGTAGAGGTAAGAGCAGGAGAGCCATACTTGATGCAGATTGGTGTCAAGCTATTGCCTCTGGGGCAGGCTAGCAACCTGTTCCACAAAAATTAACAAAACTCTGGAAGCAGATACAAGCACAAGCTTTGCCTGTTTCATGCACCACCAGATATAGGAAGAAACTAGAAGAAGATGAAAGTGACCAATGTTCAGCAACAACCAGTTCTATTTTAACATATATTGAAACAAGAAGGTTCAGAACCAATGATTGAGGTTCATACCTCAATCCATCAAGAATTTCAACTCACTTGATTAGTTTGCTGGTTGTATCCATGGATATACCATGTGTGTATGGTCTCATGTACTGACAGAGAACTTCACTCTGTCCATGATTCCAGGGTTGAATTTCATCAGCCTGTTCACCTCAGCCTGATTGAAGACCTCCCAGATTTTGGATAAAAGGACAGGAAATTAATCCATACCTGCTGTTTGCCTAATATTCATTTTTCATAGCGAAGGAGTTGCATTCATATAGTGCCTGTCATAACATTAGTAGATGGCAAAGTGCTTCATAGTAATCTTTGTTGGGGAGAATTATGTCCGCTAATTTGTACATGGCAAGATCCCATAAAGATTATTGAAACACATTATCCGATAATCTTTTTACTAAAGTTTTTATTTTGAAGTGATCATCAGTGATGTTGAGGGATAAGCACTAGTATGACAAGAATAATCTCCTGCACATTTTCAAATAAATTTCTATGTGGTCATTTACACCCACTTGAGAAGGCAAATGAAGCCTTGGCTTAACTTGTTATGGCAGCTCAGGCTATGCGACACTTCTTAGCCGCACATGAGAACCTCAGGTCACAGCTCACATCTCCGTACTGTCACCCATTGCTCACGTTACCATCCAAATCAAGTACATCACAGCATGTACAGCAGAGGCTAGCTCCCTTTGACCATAAAATATTCTATTGCCTTTCAGTCTGTCCATGCTGCATATCTTTATGTTAGTTGAAGCAGCGGAATCAGTGAGCCTGTCATGTTTGTTGCTTTGACTCTCATTGCCTGATCCAGCCTTGCAGGCAGATGGCCAGACAAAGCTGAAGTCTGCTCAGTTTGAATAGATTGAAACTGGCAGTTTTGACATAGCTGCTAGGCAGTGCAACTATAGATAGACACAAACTCCATGAGGTGAGTTAGCACATCTCAGAAAGTTATACCTGCAGTTATCTAACCTGTTAACACGGACGCTCCCAATCCTTTTTTTGTTTCCTGAGACTCCATTTTGTAGGTTCTTGTTCAACTTGCAAAGTTCCACGCTTTCCCAGAAACTGAATTTTGCACAAGAGCAAAGAGAAAAGAAACAGCTATTTTAGTTCCTTTAGCTTATCCCACTGTTCAACAGATGATGGATGATCTGCAATTGAACATGATATACTTTTGTCTTTGTCCCATACTGCTTGGTACCTTTGGATACAAAAAAAATCTATTAATGTGTATTTTAGATTGATCTGGTGCCAATTGCTATATGGCTGGTGAAGGGTCCCAGCGAACAGAAAGTCAGAGTGCTGGTGTTTGTACCTGCAGGGGTGAGGCTATGGGTTAGGGGTTACATTAACACTGAGGTAGTGGGGTTGGAGGATGTGGTTTTGAAGCTGTAAGAACAGAACATGCAGAAGGTTTAAGAGACTGAACTAACAGTCTGTGTCCCTACAACAGCCAATCCAGGATGTGGGACAACTAACTCAGCCATGGGACAGATCCATTAAATCCATGATGGCTAGTCATTCTTCTGCTCAACATCCTTGAACCTTAGAGATTTCAGGTTAAAAAAAACTGCTTTAGATATGTTGGTTTAGAACAGTCTCACAGTCTACAAACTACTGTACTCTGTCATCCGTTCTGCTTCGTCAATTTATGTCTACATTTTTACTTTCCTGTTTATTTTTCCTTTTTCTACTCACTAACTTATACCAAACATTGATCAAAACATTTTAAATACTTATTGTCTCAAGTTTGCAAGAATCAATCCAAGAATTGTCTTGCAAAAATGCAGCACCTCTTTCCTCTCTGCACTGAGTTACCAGTCTCGCACTTTCCCAACTTTACACTCAGTTTAATGCTGCATTACCCTCGTTACCAATCTGTACAGTTGAGGGTCCTGTTTACTTGTATTTCTTGACTCATGTTCAAATTACAAGTGCTTTAGTCATGATAATTAGCACCTACTCACACAATGACTTTGAGCTTATTGACAGTTTATTGCCTCTGCCAGGGAACTTCTGTTAACTAGCTTCAGAGATAATGGGAACTGCAGATGCTGGAGAATTCCAAGATAATAAAATGTGAGGCTGGATGAACACAGCAGGCCAAGCAGCATCTCAGGAGCACAAAAGCTGACGTTTCGGGCCTAGACCCTTCAAGGGTCTTGAAGCGTCTAGGCCCGAAACGTCAGCTTTTGTGCTCCTGAGATGCTGCTTGGCCTGCTGTGTTCATCCAGCCTCACATTTTATTATTCTGTTAACTAGCTTTTGGTTTTGTACTGGGTCCGTCCTCCCCGGACTGAACTATTCCCTGCCTACCTCCCCACCTATACTTTCCTCTCCACCTATCTTCTCCTCCATCCATCTTCGGTCCGACACCCTCCCAACCTATTTATTCCAGAACACTCTCCACATCCCCCTTTTCTGATGAAGGGTCTAGGCCCGAAACATCAGCTTTTGTGCTCCTAAGATGCTGCTTGGCCTGCTGTGTTCATCCAGCTTCACACTTTGTTATCTTTGGTTTTGTACTGTTCAATGCATGATTAATGAATGGATAGTTATCACTGAAGCCCAGAATACTGAAGCAATTTTGTCAATTTAACTTTAGCTTTAATTCAGTTCCCTTCCAATTTTGGCTTTCAATATGATATCCAATTTCATCATCTGAGCTCATTGATCAGGAACTTTCTCCTATGGATCTCTCACTTTGCCAGTGTTGGAATTGCAGCAGAAACCCTGATTAAAAACAGACCAAATGTGAGGGATTTTTTTTCAGCTACCCATTAAGTCTTGCATGCTTCACATACCATACTCCTCACTCCCTCTTTAGCAGCACCATCCAGTTTGGCACCGGGAGTAGTCTGTGCTATCAAAATTCTACAGGAATTGGAACAAACCCAATTAGTGCACATTAGCATCATCTTATATTGATATTTTGACATTGCTTGTTGAGTACCAATTAATGATGAGCATATAATGATAACATTCCAAGAACATATTGTAAATGATAGATATTTAATAGTGTGGCATTAGTGAATCATGTAGGATTTGTGCAAAGTTAAAGAACCTCTAGAATTGAGTGTGCTGTATCAGAAATGTTCGCAAAAAGCCCTTCCTCTGAATTTCTGTCTCATGGAAATTATCCATGGTTTCCAAGTCTCATCATAAGCAGTCGGTATGCCACACAGACAGACTCACCCAACAATAACCCCAGGGGCCTGACTTGTATAATTACAATTACACTGTGTGCAGATGCTTGGCTGGGTCCATCAATCAAACGCAGAGTGCAACTGCAGTGATAAGAAAACAGTCCTCTGCCTTCTGCACAATGAAAACAATTACAGAGATGGAGTTCTGAGCTCCTCTGAAGTCGTACCTATGGGTTGAAGCACTAGTAAATGCAAATTTAATTGGAAGTTTACCTAGTTTTAACATGCAGGCTTCAAAGTAAGGATCATAAAGCTATTCAAAACAGCAAACAGTTTCTTGATTTTTACCAAATATTTTCTTCCCGGATAGTGAATTTGCTTTCCAAATTTTCAATGTTTTTAACAGTGATGCTGTTGGGGTGGGTGCCAGTGAGTGATGGAAGATGTTGCAGGCAACAGTGAAGTTGGCAGAGCATGAACAAAAACAAAGTTGCTGGAAAAGTTCGGCAGGTCTGGCAGCATCTGTGCGGGAACAAACAGAGTTAACGTTTCGAGTTGTGAGGAAGGGTTACTGGATTTACAGCATCCACAGTTCTTTCGGTTTTTATTTGGTACAGCATGAACCTTGACAGGAGGCAGGTACAATAGCAGAGATACAGTAAGTGTGAGGTATCTGAGAGAAGATGGTGGAAATGATGCTTGCAGGGTGAAGAAGGGCTTTGGCTCCGTTCCTACGGTGCTGGATATTCCCTGAGGCAGCTGAGACTTCTTCAGGGCAGGTGACAATGTCGCACCAGGCTGACCTGGCCTTCACTGCTGCTCCTAGGGGGGAAAAGACTTTACACGTCTGCACCACCCAGTCCAACAGGAGCTCCAGGATCTGTCCCTCCAGCCAAATACAACTGCCACACCTCCATCTACCTGGCCAAGTGAAAAATTGCCCAGGTTTGTCCTACCAACAACAAGCTAGAGAAATTCAATCCAACCAGTTATCTCACCAAACCCCTCACAAATGCCAGCTGGTCAATGGAAGCAGTGCTATTAAGCAGTACTTACCAATAATGTACTTTGATATACTAGTGCTGAGTTCCGTCAGACTATTTCGGCTCCAGACTTCACCACAGCCTTGGTCCAAATGACAAAAATGAGCTGGTCAGATCAAACTCACTGGCAGATCATAAGGCCGTAGGACGTAGGAGCAGTTTCAGCCCATGATATCTGCACTGTGACAGTACCTTCAGCACACTGAGGCTTACAGTCACCTCAGGCAATCAGGATGAGTACTGTAGCTCATCTTGTCAGAGATATCCAAATTGTCCATGATAATATCTTACTTTGATTTCTGTCAATGCAATTCTTAAATACCTCTTGGCAGTTTTGGATGAATTTCAACATTTTCATAAATATCTGCCTCCAAAGAGAAGATTTACTGTGTATGTAAGCATAGATGTCTGTGGGTCTCACATGATTTTCCATCTATTCACTTTCCTGTTGTAAGATCTTCACAAAAATGTAGAAAAAGCATAACCAAAGTTGCTCATCACTGAGGTGTACAGCTGAATAATCCAGCAGGTGGCAATGGTGCTTTAGCAGGGGGCACCCTTTACAATGTGTATAGTCCTTTCATGGTATGCTGTCTCTGAAACAGGCAACAACATTGAATAATATTTCTTTGTGTGCACATCATTTCTACACAGCTGGGAGATAATTTTGAAGATTACAGCTGATTCATTGTCACAGTTTTGATTATGTCTTGTTCATTGTCAGAACGTTTTTAAAAATTATTGTAGCCAAGGACCTTGACATTTCACAGCATTCACAGAGATTTTGTAGAGAATTTGTATTGAATGTATTGAGGGATGAGATTTATTTTCTTGGAAATGCAGAGACGCCACCAAATTAATGTGACAATGCTCAGCCAAGCAAACATTGTACACTGTTTGATGTGACAGAAGTAACAGAGCAGATATTCCATTTCCAATCCACCTCGTTGGTTTCTTGGTGTAAGAATGGAACTTGCAATGCTGGATCTGCATTCTTTCCATGTTATCTTTGCATTTTTGGAACATTCCCTCTTTAGGGAGGGAATGTTTGAACAGGGAATGGCGGGGTGGTTTGGTGGAATGTTTGTGGGATAAGTAATGCAAGCAAGGGGCAAGCCTGATGCTAAGAGGTGGCATGCAACATTCCTTCAGCAAACTTCTCCCCAGGCTTTAGATGAGAGACCAAAAACATGAGGCTGCAAAATTCAGGTGGCATGCTTTGCATTTGGCACGGCACAGCCCCCTGAGCTTGGAGGATGAAAGGGGACACCCTGCAAGGCAAGAGGGTGTTTGAAAAGGTGAAATGGATTACAAAGACCTGGCACACAGATGGAGAGGAAGTAGGTGGAACACTAGGATTGCCACCAATTTGCGGCAATGTCTATGACCTCTGTGTTTGTAGCATTGGGTGTAGCTTTACAGAGCCAAGCCATGCAGGCTCAGGGCAATAAAACGTGAGGCTGGATGAACACAGCAGGCCCAGCAGCATCTCAGGAGCACAAAAGCTGACGTTTCGGGCCTAGACCTCTCTGATGAAGGGTCTAGGCCTGAAACGTCAGCTTTTGTGCTCCTGAGATGCTGCTGGGCCTGCTGTGTCCATCCAGCCTTACATTTTATTATCTTGGATTCTCCAGCATCTGCAGTTCCCATTATCACCGTGCAGGCTCAGGCCTGGTTAGTAGTTGGATCTGAGCCCACCTGGGAATACCAGGTAGAATAATTAGAGATTTCCTTGTGTTGCAGTGGTAGTGTCCCTACTCCTGGATCAGAAGGCCCAGGTTTAAGTCCCACCTGCTCCAGAGGAACATAGTAACATCTCTGAGCAGGTTAGGAAAAATAGTTTAAACACAAAAAATGTACCTTTGCAAATAGGAACAGTGAAAGCAAGAATTTTCAAAACTCTGTGTTTTGGAATCACACAGTTCTAACGTTGCTTTGCAAAGTGCATTAAAAGATTGACCTTATAAAATAAAAGTATATCAGGAGCACAGGTTGGAGATAACATTACAACACTGCTGCTACAGTTCTCTCTAACCCAGCACTCACAGCCTGAGTTCCCTTGTAATGTTAGCAGCCTCACCTCTGAATCAAAAGGTTGTACAGTCTTAATGCAAATATCTAAGCATACAATGCAGGCTGAAACTTCAGTGTGGCATTGAGGATGTGCTGCAGCTTTAAGGAGACAATTTGTAGCGCTTGTTTTTTAGACACTAATTGGTATCTATTTTGAAAATCAGGTCCTAGATATATACATCCTTGCAATGTGAAGAGTACTAGCTACCACCTTGGTGAAAGGATTCGCCTGATCTCCTAATGATCGTGATGTTACTTAGTGTGTGACACTAATTTGACACTAATGCTGCTATTTTTGAGCTCCTTAAGTTCCCAGCTGAACATGCGTTCAGCGGTGTCAAAGATGCCCTGCTTGTGCTGTTTAAAGGGATGATGAGCTATGTGCAGATTCATTTCTGGATTATTTCTTCTGGCTGCTGTTTGGAGATAACACAGTGTGGAGCTGGAGGAATACAGCAGGCCAGGCAGCATCAGAGGAGCAGGAAAGTTGACGTTTCAGGAATGGTCCTGACCCGAATCATCAGCTTTCCTGCTCCCCTGATGCTGCCTGGCCTGCTGTGTTCCTCTAGCTCTACACTGTTGTCTCTGACTCCAGCATCTGCAGTTCTTGCTATCTCCATATTTTTGGAGCTTTCCTCCTTCGGTCTAGAGGGGTCTGCAGAAAGTATATTTTGCAGATTTGAAGACCTCTGCTGAAACAAGTTGCTCCCAGGTGTGAGAGGCATTCTCCTGGGATTGAGCATCACCAGGAGGACGAAGAAAGACAGCTTCGAGTAGGACAAACTTCTAGGGGGTGATCGAGATAGAAAAGGTGAGAGACATTCGACAGGATGCCATATCCCCTGAAAATCTCTAAAGGGTAACTCTGTTTTGCAAATTCAAGGATGAGCAATGGTTAAGACATTGTTACCTCATTATTGAGGTTGTGATTGAAATGTGTCAACTACTTCATCTGTAACCGCAACCTCACAGCATAAGGACTGCATTGCTTGTGGCCATCAAGCTGACCATGGTTCGTATGTACCTGGTTTCTTTCAGCTTGTTTCTGGATAAGTAAATAACACCTCACAATTTGCAATACACTCCTGCATCAAGGAGGTCACTGGGAGAATCTCTTTTCCTTTAACTCATTCATGGGATGTGAACAGCACTGGCCGAGCATTGTTATCTTGGATTCTCCAGCATCCGCAGTTCCCATTATCTCTGATCTATTGCTCACCCCCTGTTCCCCAGAGGGCAGTTAAGAGTCAACCAATTGGAGTCACATGTAGGCCTGAATACTTAAGGATGGCAGCTTCCTTCCCTAAAGGGCATCAGTGAGCCAGATGGGTTTTTTTTCTCTCCATGGTCCTCATCAGACACTTACTTCCAATTTTTTATTGAATTCAAATTCCACCATTTGCTGCAGCGAGATTTGAATCCAGATACCCCGAACATTAGCGGCTTCTCTGGATTAATAGCGATAATACCATTAAGCCATCGCTTACCGTCCTAACAGAGAGATGGCTTCATTTCATTCATCTCCGTCGCTCTTGCTGGACACAAGCAAGTGGATTGGCCACAAGGGTTTGCTTGGGCTTTAGGCATCCCTGTGGACCGGGCTGCTATGATGAACATACCTACAGTGCAGCCACTATCTGCTCTTCCGCCGTCCCAACTGGAAAGTGGTTCTCGATGTGCAACCCATATACAGTCACAGGCAGGTGAATACCTTTCACCCTGCTTGTCATTATGATCCCTTTATTCTTCAGCTGTCATCCACGCCCGCCATATTTGGCCTGAACCACTAAGGCTGGCCGCTAGATGGGAATAGTTACTCCCTTTTGGGATGGCTCATAGCCAGAACCCAGGCACAAACGCACACCGCTCATAATGACCAAGACACGCTGGCAGAAGGAATATGACATAGCAATCTCGCTGTAGTCAGCTGAATGGTTTTCAGAGTGTGCATTAACATGCTTCATACTACAAATCCTGATCACTCTACAGACAATAAACTGACAAGTGAAAGCTGAAGAAAAAGAGAGGTAGGAAATGCAGCACACTGCAGAGGATCAGCAGGATGAAGAGAGAGGATATGTCCTAGATATTCGCTTTCTGACAGGGTCTACTCGATCAAATCAGTCATGAATAACCTTAGCCACACTTCCCCATTTATCTACAGTCCCACATGCCTTACCTTCTCCCTCACTGATCATTGCATCATCCCCTTTCGAGCAACATAAAAATAAAAGCCTCTGAAATTGCTGTATTCCAATTCAAATTTCTATATTGCATTATTAGGTAATGCATTCAAAAATAACCTAATTACCACTGGGCATTGCCATTAACGCCTGTTTTCCCATTGAATTTTCCTGTCCTACAATGACAAGAACACAGTTGATGGAAAATTGTTGATCTTCAATTGAAGAGACTGTCAACGACTGTGGAGGATGACCTTGATCAATGCTGAGCCTAGAGGGCAGATAGCACCATCTTGGTCTGGGCTGTGATATCAAGGGTGCTGGCAGAGTGTCTAAGGTGGAAGCACAAGTGCCCTATCCTAAAAAAGCAGTAAGTTTGTACACCATGGAAGCCTCACTCTCCCAGCTCTCAACAATCCTATCAATTGCTAGATGTTGTGATGCCTTTTTGAATATTGGCATTCAGAGTCATCATGGTAGCAGCCTGAGCATCTACTGCAACACTTAGACTTTTGATTGGAGCTACTTGTGTTGCCATGGAAGCTGTGACATTAGGTCTTCAGATGTTGACTTATGATGGGTTCCATGTTCCAATCCCTGCCAAAAATCCTGAACTATGTTAATGCTGAAGTCTTCCATTCTTCATTCTTGTGCTTCACAGCAGAATTTCAGTGTACCATTTGGATGTATCCAATGGCTTTTCTCTCTATCTTGACCCATTGAAGTCCTCATGTGTGTGACCACGCCCGCTGGTGAACCAGCACTTGTGCTTCCCATGCCCCTTGCAATGATTCCTTCCTATTTATACCCCATGTCTCATCTCCTCCAACCCAGCCTCTAAAACACGGGTGGTGTCCATCTCTGAGTCTGTGGCTAAATATGTATCAATGATTGACTGTATTTCCCCCTTCCCACTGTCTTCCGGCACATCCCAGACAGACTCCAGTTCCTTGATATCCGAAAGGAAAAATTTGAAATGGATTGGTTTGTGATAAGATACGAAAGTGAGAAATATATGCTTACACCATCTGTAGCCTCCCAAACAGAAGGGATTGATGGATGAGAGGGAAGAGTCATGAGAGAAGGAGCAAAGATATCACCAAGTGCTTCAACTCCACGCACCGTCACAGCCTCTGGGTCACCCTCCTCCATTGTTAAACTTCTGCATATACTTTTCCTCTCCTCAAGTCGTTCTGTTATACAGTACATTACCTTCCTCTGCAAGGGGATGTGCATCACTGAGAGTCCTGCAATATGTTTGGGTGATGAGCCAACCAGTCTGCATGAATGGTGAGCATTTGGATTCAGTTCTGGTTGAAATTGTTGGAAGGTTATAGTGAACTAAGCAGCTGCTGGCAGGATGTGTCTTTTGAAGACATAGTCATTCAGTTTGACAAGTTGTGTGAAATAATTAAACTCCTTCAGGCACTGCATTTCTGATTGATGAACAATGCTCCTATATCTGCCACACCCTGTTATTTCTTCCCATCGTCTTTAGAATATGTGTCTGAAAAGCTTTCCTATTCCCACTGAGAGTGTACGGAGCAGGCTGCCTTTTAAGTATTGTATGGGTTGTTTTCAAAACAGCTCACCCATTTTCTCTTCCTCTTAGCTCTTATTATCACTGACATAGAGGTGCCAGTGTTGGACTGGGGTGGACAAAGTCAGAAGTCACACGATGTCTGATGAAGGAGCAGTGCTTTGAAAGCTTGTGATTTCAGATAAATCTGATGGACTATAACCTGGTGTCATGTGACTTCTGACCTTATTATCAGATTTTCTTTTGTTGTGGTCTGCATGAATAATCTCATTGTTTACCTACCCCTTTCATTTCTCTCTCCCTAGGCTGCATTTCAACTATCTGCCCGCCTCTCCCTTTCCCCACCACCCCCACCCCCCCATGACTTTATCTTTAGCATAAATACTACTTTTTCCCAGCTTCTGAAGAGGAGTCACTGGTTTTGAAACATTAAATCTGCTTCCTTCCCAGTGATATTGCCAGACGTGCTGAGTTTCACCAGTAACCTGTTTTTGGTTCACAGCAACAGCATCTGTAGTGTTTAGTTGCATAATGTTGCCTTTAAGTAGATTCTCAAGATATTGGGTCTCCCACCTGATGCCAGCTGCTTATAAACAGGAAAAGGCATGCAGTCAGCACTCTGCATGTAGAAATTATTTTAAAGGGCCGGCAGCAAAATTTGATGTGTTGCCTGCAATGCTGTAAATGGGAATGTATTAGTCAATCCCATCGACATCGTGCATATTTTCAAACCTTACTCAAGTTTTCCTCAAGACAAATATAAAAGATCTGATGACACTGTTTGAAAAAGTGAAGGGGTCATTGTCTTAACTCGTATTTATCCCTCAAACAGTATCAACAAAACAGATTATCTGGCCATTACCATTGGTGGGTCCTCATTATCCCATAAATTGGCTTCCATATTTCCTACAATGTAGCAATATTGACACTTCTAAACATACTTCTCTGGCTGTAGCACTTCAAGGTGTTTGGAGATTGTGAAAGGCATTATATAAATGTGAGTTCTTTCGGCTGTATGATTACAAATATTACCTTTGTTTATTTAATTCTTTTGACTCAATGAAACATAGTTTATAAAACACATTACGTCTTAAGAAATAGTCCTTATCGTCAGGAAATTCACCTCCACACAGTCTCAGGACAATTACTAAAATATCTCGTATTGGTGGGAACTTTGTTTATGCTTTTACTGGCACTACACACAGGCCTCTCACATGTCAGTAAATTACGACAGTAAATCTTAAAACAGCACGTACTTACAAATGTTAGAACTTCCAGTGACCATACCACCCACTCAGTTTGCAAATTGTAGGAATCCCTAAAATCCTTACCAACTATGAAACATTAATGAAAAGACTTGCATTTAAATGGCATGTTTCACATTTGCTGGTTGCCCCAGAGCACCTCACAACTAATATGGCACATTTGAATTAATGTTGAAAATCTGACAGTGAATATGCAAAAAGATCCCATGACTAGCCAAGTGATTAATGACTTGTAAATCTGTTTTAGGACATTTTGAAGAATAGCTGCTTAGGCCAGAGTAATTTCTCTATCTTTGTTTAAATCGTACATGAGAATCTCTTACATGCATTTGAAATTGGAAGATGATACCTCACCTGAAAGACAGCACTTTTGACAGCGCCTCCTCAGTTCTGTTCTGAAGTATCACAGCAGCTTATATGCTTCAGTTTCTGGAGTGCTCTGAATCTGTAACATGTTGGTATTGAGGTAAGAATAGCACCTCTGAGTCAAGACAACCAAGCACTTTGGGCAAGCACGTAGCGCAGTGGGAAGGCACAGTGTGTCAGTGGTTAGCAGATCTTTCTCACAGCACCAGTGCTGTGGGTTCACTTCCATCCTTGGGTGACTGCCTGTGTGGAGTTTGCACATTCTCTCTGGGTCTGCATGGATTTCCTCTAGGTGCTTCAGTTTCCTCCTATGGTCCAAAAATATACAGGTTAGATGGATTGGCCCTGCTTAATTGCCCATAGTTTCCATGAGAAATGCAGGGGGATGGGTCTGGTGGGATGCTCTTCAGAGGATTGGGATGGGCTGAATGGCCTGCTTTCACACTGTAGGGATTCTATGAAAATAGCCATTACCACATTTACTAAGTTAATTAAATACTTTGGAATGAGTTATTACAGTGAATGAATCTTAAGTAGTTCAGAAAACAATAATCTGATACAGAGATTTTTCGAATGACCGATCACATTTTAATGGATTGCTGTATAATGATTTGGGAACAATGACTATTTTCCAAATTCCTATTAAACACTCTAATTGCTTTATGCTGTGATTGGCTGTACTAAAACATAAACTCTGCAATAACACAAAGTAAATTCTTCAAGTTGTGAAAAGATGCTGTCATATTTACATTCCATTTGTTCCAGTTCACCCAGACAAATCAGAATAGGTATGCAGATTCCTCTATGTGGAAGATAAGAAAGATTTGACCTATTATGTAAATGAAACAAAAGCTTTTTTATAAATCTCATCAATGTTGTCTCATGGGTCATGCTTCCATTTCTAAACAAAGATTAGTGAAATAGCTGGATGACTTGGTATCATGCAGCAACAGGTGAAGCTAAGGATCATTCCAATCGGTATCTATAGATTGTAGAAGCATCATTTCAGGCTGTACCTTAAACTAAATCCCTATTCCTGATAAAATTGCTGGCTCATTGAAGGCTTACAGTGCAGAAAGAGGCCATTCAGCCCATATTTTATATGCACCAGCTCTTCAAATCAGTGTCATTACCTTGTGTCAATCATTTGCTTTTACCCCTTGCATAGTATGTATTGGGGATTCATCTAGACCTGCAGTTGCTGGATTTTTAATGGTGATTACTGGGTGAGAAAATAAAGATGTAGAATAAATCAATGTTATTATTAAATGATATCACGAGTCTTGTTATCAAGCTGGAGAGGGTTCAGAAGAGGTTTACCAGGATGTTACTGGGAATGGAAGGTTTGTGCTATAAAGAGAGGCTGCGATAGGCTGGGACTTTTTAGTCTAGAGCATAGGAGATTGAGACGTGACCTTATAGAGGTTTATAAAATTATGTGGGTTATAGATAGGGATAATGGTGGGTGTCTTTCTCTAGGATGTGGCATTTCAAGACTGGGGCATATTTTAGGATGAGAGAAGAGAGCTTTAAAAAAGACCTGGGGGCAAATATAATACACGTGGTTCACGTGTGGGATGAACATCCTAAGGAAGTGGTAGATGCAGGCGCAGTTACAATGTTTAAAAGACATTTGGATAAGTACAAGAATAGGAAAGGTTTGGAGGGATATCGGCCAGGAGCAGGAGCTGGGACTGGTTTAGTTTGGAATTATGTTCAGCACAGACTGGTTGGACCGATTCCATGCTGTATGATTCCATGACTCGTATGACAAATATGGTAACATTCACAATGCAGTGTAATTAGGCCCCCAGTGTTACTTTAATAAAGGCTCTCAGTATTGCAGTATTGATCTGCTGTGTTGTGCAGACACTAAAACTGATTGTTTGTGTTTGGGGATCTGTCTAGGCCGGGGTGTTCTCTTTATGGATGACACATTGAGAGGCCAATGTAACAATGCAGCATGCACCAGCTGCCTGCCTGCACAAACACACTGCACATTTATTCAACCAAAAGGTCATGTCAGAACCTGGATTGGGCTAGTGATCTGCCCAACTACAGTTGAGTGAGCAGCGATCAGTCTTGTGACGCTAGTACCAGCAGTCAGGGGAATTGCACAGCGCTGGGTCAGTGCTGGCAGTGTCCACCATGAGTTGCAATCCCTGCCATCATTTGTTGTTCTCCAGTTGTAAAATGCATCTGGAAAGTGGCAAGGACAAAGCCCAGTAAAAACTGAAAGAACTATGGATGCTGTAAATCAGGAACAAAAACAAAGTTGCTGGAAAAGCTCAGCAGGTCTGGCAGCATCTGTGAAGGAGAAAACAGAGTTAACGTTTCGGGCCTGGTGACCCTTCCTCAGAACTGATGGTGGCTGTGATAACAATGCCCAGGGCGGGCAGAGTCAGTGTCAGTTTGATGGGCGAAAGAACGGGATCCACGTCTGCTGGATGCTACTACATTAAAACAGCAAAAATATGAAGCAGACATTTGCTAACTACAACTGCATAAAATTTGCAACACAGTAATTTCATCACCCACTAGCAATGCTTGCAAAGTGAACATGTGTCTTTTTCAAATGCCGCCAGGACTAATTATACCATGCTATTGTGTGTTATCTCAATGATGTTGATGTTGGCTGCAATGGTATAGGAAGAGGTAAATGCCAGTGACCAAAGGCACAAGGGTAAGACTGGAACGGATGTCCTTTGCGGGGAGGGTAATTGAAAGTGCAGTTGGGGTTGGTTGAACTAAAATGGCAGGGGGATGCAAGTGGCAGAATGCTCCTAATGACCGGGAAGTCCAGAACCAGGGCTCACAGTCTGAAGACACAGGATTAGCCATTTAGGGCTGAGATGAGGAAACATTTCTTCATCCAGAGAGTGCTGAACCCATGGGATTATCGGGCATAGAAAGTGGTTGAGGCCAAAACAATGAATATTTTCAAGAAGGCGTTAGAAATAGTTTTTACGGCTGAAGGTATCAAAGGATATGAAGCAAAAATGGGGGCAGAGCACTGAGTCAGATGATTAGCAATTATCATTTTGCATGAAGGAGCAGGTTTGAAGGGCCAAAAAGCCTACTCCTGCTTCTATAGTCTATTTTTCTGTTTCTATGACCGATGACTTGTGCAATATCCAAGGGTGCTGTGGGAGGTGAAGACAATTGTTTCATTATCTGTTATGTGTGTAACAATGGCCAGTTCTGAATGCAATGCAAAGTTAAATAATTGATATGGGTTTGGCATGGGAAGGTGCTCGGAGTGCAGCAAACGCTCCCTTTTCAATGTAATATGGCAGTCACACATGACACAGTGGTACTTCGCTAAGTTAGTGCAGATATTGAGGCTGAGGCTGAATGAGACATGACCCTATTCTTGTGGGTGTAGCAGGTATCACTATACGGAGGAGTGTGGGCAGCCTCCATCTGCAGGCATTGACTCCTCTGAGACAAAGAACCACTTCTGTTCTTTGTGTTCCTAACTCAGGTCATCTTCAGTAGGATTCTTGTACCCAGCTGCTGGTAGGATGTTGGTCACTGTTATTGTCATCCTGAGAAGGTGGACCAGGGCTGGACAGCAAGTACAGGAACAGCGGCAGGCTGGCGTGCAGGAGGAACAGTGCCCAGGTTAGGGAGAGGTGGCAGCAGCATACAAGTTGCTCAGGATGTGTGAAATGCTCAGGAGACCCAGGGTTTTCCAGTCCTGAATCCATTTCCTGATTTGATTTATTATTGTTTCATGTACCAAGATACAGTGAAAAGTATTGTTTAGTCTGCTATCCAGGCTAATCATACCTTGCATAAGTACATCAGTGCGATAGAACAGAAATGCAGAATATGGTGTTACAGCGACAGACAAGGTGAGGAGAAAGATCAGCTCTAATATATGAGGAGTCTGTTCAAAATTCTGATAACAATGGGGCAAAAGCTGTTCTTAAATTTTCAAACTTTTGTATCTTCCATCTGACTGAAGAAGGTGGAGGAGAGTATAACTGGGTGAGAGGGGTCTTTGATGATGTTGACTGCTTTCCTGAGGCAGTGGGAAATGTAGATGGAGTCAATGAAAGGAAGGCTGGTTTGTGTGAATGGACTGGGCACAATTCTCTGCAATTTCTTGCGGTCTTGAGTAGAGTAGTTGCCATGCCAAGCTGTGATGTATCTGGATAGGATGCTTTCTGCGGTGTATCTATAAAAATTAGCAAGAGTCATTATGGACATGCTGAATTTCCTTAGCTTCCTAAGGGAGTAGAGGCATTGGTGCGCTTTCTTGACTGTAGCATCAACATGGATAGACCAGGATAGATCGTTGATGATATTTACTCCTTGGAACATAAAGCTCTAAGCCACTTCCACCTCAGCACCACTGATACAGACAGAGGTGTGAATCTCACTCTGCTTCCTGAAGTCGATGACCAGATCCTTCATTTTGCTGACGTTGAGGGAGAGTATGTTATCTTTACACCATGCCACTAAGCTGCCTATCTCTTTCCTGTAAGCTATCTTGTCATGCAAGATCTGACCTACTGTGGTATTGTCATCAGCAAACACGTAAATGGAGTTAGAGCTGAATTTGCACAGTCATGAGTATATAAGGAGTAGAGCAGGGGGCTGGGTATGCAGCCTTGCGGGGCACCGGTATTAAGGATTATTGTGGGGGAGGTGTTGTCACTTATCCTTACTGATCACGGTCTATGGGTCAGGAGTCGAGGATCCAGTTGCAGAAGGAGGAGCAGAGTCCTAGGTGTCAGAGTTTGGAGATGAGATTTGTTGGAATTATGGTGTTAAGGGTGGAGCTAAAGGCAATAGGTATGAGTCTTGAAGTAGGTGTCCTTGCTATCTAAGTGTTCCAGGGATGAGTGTATGACCAGAGAGGTGGTATCTGCTGTGAACCTACTATGGCAGTAGGCGAATGGTAGCAGATCTGGGACCTGATGTGTGCCATTATAACCTCTCGAAGCACTTCATAATGATGGGTGTCAGAGTAATCATTAAGGCATGGTGCTTGGGCATGAGCAATACACAGTGTTAGTGCAGACTCCACATGTCCCAGGACACAGTGAGGGAATATTGCCGGATGCTGGAGCAGGATGTGAGGGCTGCAGGACGGGGAGGCTTTCCTCTCCTTCTCCTCTCTTTCTCTTCCCCTCACCCAGGGTCTGTGAAGGTCACTGCAACGCTGAATGTCTCTGTGGCTGGCTCCTTCCAGAGAATAATGGTGAACTGTGTGGAATCTCTCAGTTGGGTAGCAGCACAGTGACCAATACCATCTGGGCAAGGTCACACAGGGCCATTTAGGTTCTCAATGTTGAGGTCAGAGCTGTAGCCCAGGCAGTAGGATTTGGGAACGTAGCTGGCTTCGCCTGGGGGCAAGGTGTCATTGACTGTACACAAGACACAGAGTGGGCAGTATCACAGAATTCTCCAGAATTCATCAATAGGAAGGGATTCCATTCCAATAATGTTCAGGCGATCTGACATCAATGTTAACACTTCCTGGAGGAGTGTGCTGACTACTCTAGCAACTGGCATGAGTCCCACATCCTGGACTCCTACATTATATACCTGGTGTGTGCATATGTGTGTGTGTGAATGTGTATGTTGTGTGTCCGCCTGTGTCTGTGTGTGTGTGTGTGTGTGTCTGCTTGTGTCTGTGTGTGTGTGTATATGTGTGAATCTGTGTATGCGCGCGTGTGTGAGTGTGTGCATGTGTGTATATGTGTGAGTCTGTGTGTGTGTATATGTGTGAATCTGTGTGTATGCGTGTGTGTGTGTGAGTGTGCGTGTGTGTGTATATGTGTGAGTCTGTGTGTGTTTGTGTGTGTGTGTGTGTGCGCACATGTGTGTGTGTGCACGTGTATGTGTGAGAGAGAGAGAGCGTAAGTATGCGTGCGTGTGTGTGTGTGTGTGTGTATGCGCGCGTGTGTGTGTGTGTGTGTGTATATGTGTGAGTCTGTGTGTGTTTGTGTGTGTGTGTGTGATCACGTGTGTGTGTGTGTGCGTGTGTGTGTGTGTGTGTGTGTGTGTGTGTGTGTGTGTTTGTGTGTGAGAGTCCAAGTTCCTGTCAAAGCTAGTTGCTGGAGACGAGAGCTACCCACTGTGATCATGGCTTATCACACAATACACTACCCTGAAACACAGAACAGTTATAGCCCAGGAGGAGGCCATTCAGCCATCATCCCTGCACTGGTTCTATTCCCTTGTACCAATCTCCGGCCTTTTCTCTATTGCCCTGTGCACCATTTCTATCCAAATAATCATCCAAAGACTGACTGAATGCCTCGCTTGAACCTGCCTCTGACAGGCAGTGTAGTCCATATCCCAACTACCCATCCCGTGAAAAAGCTTTTTCCCACATCGTCCTCGTTTCTTTTGCACCTCAGTTTAAACCTATGCCATTTCTCTTTCTTTTATGGCTGGGATCAGTTTCTCCCAATCTACACTGCCCAGTCTGTTCATGATTTTGAAAATCTCAATCAGATCTTCTCTTGGTCTTCTTTTGTCCAAGGAGAACAGGCCCAACATCATTAGTCTATCCTCATCACTGAAGTTTCTCCATCCTGGAACCATTTTGGCAGCTCAGTCCTGCACTCTCTCTCCAATTCATTCACATCTTTCCCACAATGTGGTACCCACAGCTGTACACAATTCTCCAGCTGAGGCTGAACAAGAGCCTTGTACAAGTTCAACATCAGTCCTGTCTGATGTAATAAACTAGTTGTTATTCATTGATTCAAGAACCTGACTTCCTGAAACTGAATGAAATGCAGGGTGATCAGATATAAAGGCAGTGTCACTACTTTTTGTAAATTCAAACTTTATTATGACTAGTGGAGGAGTGAGACTAGGAATCAGTTCAACCCTCCAACCTGGGCTTTAGAAACAGGTTTAACATGACGTACTCATTTCCTATCTCCTTCTTTCTAATGCCCTGGATACCAGTGGCTTCATTAATTGCTGTCTCAACCTTTCACACTACATTCAATGATTTGTGCACATACAGGCTCCTGATCTCCCTTAAACATTGTACCTTCTCTCTGTTTTTCATCCCTAAATAAATCACTTCATTCCATATTCCATATTAAGTCTTGTCTCCCGCTTGTTGGCCCATTCTATCATCCAGATTTATTCCCTTCCTGAATATCAGCTAAAAATTATTTCAGCCACAGTGCTCCTCTGTTTAAAAGGCCCAGGTTGGCTTTATCTTGTGTTATCCATTGTGGGTACTAGCATCCTTCAGATGTGTCTAGTCAATCTACATCATCATTACTTAGTTGGGTGATGAAATCATTCAGACCAGCAGGCAGCATACAGTTGGTGTTTCACCTGAATTGCAGTGAACACGCACAAGATAACAAATATAATTACTGCACCCATTCTAACACACATGGATCGTGTAAACATATTGTACAAGGCTACACACCGTTGTTGTCAGAATTAACTGAAACTTAATTGTTGATTTGTCAAGTTTCCCTTCAAGCAGGGGGCTGCATTATACTCTGGAAAAGGGACCCCCAAAGTTGGTGTAAAAGTTGGGGTGAGCCTGCTTCTGGTTGGCTGTATTATTCTGTTTGGCTGTATTATTCTAGTTAAGCAGATGTCAGCAAAGTAGGACACTCCAACAGGAGCTCCTCTGCTCCTTCTGTTTACTTCTTTTTTCTCCTTTCCCCAACCTGGTCTCTCGGCAGTGCTCACCTGGTCTCTCGTCAGCTCACCGTGGGTCCTGGCCTGGTCTCTTGGCTGTTCTCAGCCTGGCCTCTTGGGAGCTCATGGTGGGTCCCGGCCTGGTCTCTCAACAGCTTGTGGTAGGTCCTGGCCCCTGGTCTCTCGACAGCTTGTGGTGGGTCCCGGCCTGGAATCTCAGCAGCTTGTGGTGGGTCCTGGCCTGGTCTCTCAGCAGCTTGTGGTGAGTCCCGGCCTGGTCTCTCAACAGCTTGTGGTGGGTCCCGGCCTGGTCTCTCAGCAGCTTGTGGTGGATCCCGGCCTGGTCTCTCAGCAGCTTGTGGTGGATCCCGGTCTGGTCTCTCAACAGCTTGTGGTGGGTCCCGGCCTGGTCTCTCAGCAGCTTGTGGTGGATCCCGGCCTGGTCTCTCAACAGCTTGTGGTGGGTCCCGGCCTGGTCTCAGCAACTTGTGGGCGGTCCTGGCCTGGTCTCTCCGCAGCTTGTGGTGTGTCTCGGCCTGGTCTCTCAGCAGCTTGTGGGGTGTCCTGGTGGCTCGTGGTGGTTGCGGCCTGGTCTCTGGATGGCTCAAGGTGGTGTCTCGGCTCGGTGTGTGAGTAGTTCCTGCCTGGGCATGTTTCTGAGGAGATCAGGGAGGCGACAGCTTCAGCAGCAGCGACAGTATTTATAGCAGCAGCGTTGAGAACAGAGAACAGAGCAAGATATGTGGAGGACTCATCAAAGTCTGTTGCACTTTTAACTTATTCCTTTACTTTCCTTGTTGAAACTGTGAAAGACTTTAAAGTAAACTGCTACATTTTTTTTCTATTATTCAATGAAGTGATGCCTTAGTTTTTAACTCTCATTTCTGTTACCACTTCGTATGTAGGTTTTTTGTACCTAAGTACCATGGTACTTAGGATGATGCCATGCATGGCAACATTATACATTTTTCACTGCTCTTCTGTACTTATGTATTTGAGTACACATGACAATAACATCTAAAAAAATCTGGACGCAGATAACACTCGTTGGGCCTTTAATTGATTTGAGTTGGGCCTTCTGTCCATTTCAGAGGCAGAGTCCTGCTGCGGAGAGCTGCTGGCCAATCAGATGACTAACTGTTCTCTAAATCCAGCAACGATACCAGCAGTAAGGCAGGACTGCAGTGAATCCACTGAAGAAGAGGAGCCAGCAATGTGATCAATGCATAACTGTCATCTGACGTGCCCTGAGCACGCCATTTATTTCAAGGAGCTGTTAGGAATGGGGCAATAAATGCTGGTCCATCCAGAGATGCCCACATTCTCATAAACAAATAGAGATACATTGGAGGTCTCACACATGCCATGCCATGTGGATGTGTAGAATGGTGTTAGATAGGGCACATTTGACCTGGTCACTTGGCAACAGCTTCCTACTTTGCAATCCTGTAAAGATGGGGCTATTGAATGGGTCCACCGCATATTGGTCTTGGTGCTAGAGGTACCAGTGGAAGTGAAAACTACTTCCAAATTAGAATAATGACAGTATCTCTTCCTGGGGAAAAACATTATTGAACGCAACAGTGTTCACAAAACCTTTTCTTAGTGGTTCATTGTTTTTGAAACAATGTGTATTTCTAGACTTGTTATTATAGTTGGCTGGGTGTGAGTCATCAAACAGTAGTTTAAATTGAGAGATTCAGAAAGTGTTCCACCAGGACCTTGCAATTAAACACTGGTGGAGTCCAGAAAGTAGGCAGTGACAGAATCTGTGTGAGGTCTACAACTATTGCCTAACTTAACAATCACAGTGCTGTCTATTAATAGGTTCCTTATGGAAAACACAGCCCTATGGAAACACATTTTCAGGGTCTAGCCATTATGTTGTGCTTTGTGCTTTAAACTGTGGAAAATGAGCATTCATATAAATGCATCTACTGTTTGTATAAACCTAAATCCTCCTGAGTTCGTGATAACAAAGTGTGGAGCTGGATGAACACAGCAGGCCAAGCAGCATCTCAGGAGCACAAAAGCTGACTTTTCTGGCCTAGACCCTTCATCCTCTCTCTGATGAAGGGTCTAGGCCCGAAACGTCAGCTTTTGTGCTCCTGAGATGCTGCTTGGCCTGCTGTGTGCATCCAGCTCCACACTTTGTTATCTTGGATTCTCCAGCATCTGCAGTTCCCATTATCACTGATACAATTTTACCCACCTGAGTTTGTGACAGGTTCAAATAAAGATCAAACTGGCAACAGGAGGATACATGGATGGAATAATTCTGACCCTGAGTGATGTTCAAAATGCACAAACTTGGCTTGGCCACCTGTTAAACGTCTTTTCCAAATGTTTAACAGTTGACTCAGTCAATATTGGTGTTTACACTGCCTCCCAAAATCAAAATAAACTCGGAAATCTCAAAGCAGATCCAAGGGTGTATGTTGGCTGACAGCATCTCCCTCGCAACACACACACACACACACACACACACACACACACACACACACATGCACACACTCACATTCACACACGCACATACGGACACACACACACTCACACACACACAAACACTCACATGCACACACTCGCATTCACGCACACACACACACACAAACACTCACATGTACACACTCACAGACACACATACGGACACACGCACACACACCCACACACAGACTCACACACACCCACACACACATCCACACACACCCACACACATTCACACACACACTCACACATACACGGACACACATAAACACACAGACACACACACTCGTGCGCTCTCATACACACACACAGACACACACACACACAGGGACATATAAACACACACACACATGGACACACACAGACAAACACACACAATCACACACACACACACACACACACACACACACACACACACGCACACACATACCGAATACTTGATTTTGTGTTATCCTTTGGTGTGGGATTTGACCCTAGGGCCATGAAACAGAGCCCTCATTGACAATGTTGCTGGCCGTCCGTCCAGGTAATTTCGCGAGATATATCAATGCTCAGTTTTCTGTGTTTTTGAAGAACGATTGAATCACTAACCAACAGTGCAATATGGCTCAGAAAGGTTATTTATTGTGGCACTCTGAAGTAATCTTTATTCACCATACATAAAGGTGGTTGTTTCAGAATCTGCTGTCTGGGTGTTTGAGCTTTTCATGTGATCTCAATGGAACTTTGTGATTGCCTTGGTGATTCTCCTCCCTGTTACCAGGTTAATTCAGCTGGTAGGCACCTTGGAGTTGTGACAAATTATGGAGGAGCCTCCTTACACCTCTCAGCCCCTTCACCTCATCTTACTCCGTAAAAGGACTCATTAATAATATAGACAACAAGGTGTAGAGCTGGATGAACGCAGCAGGCCAGGCAGCATCAGAAGAGCAGGAAAACTGACATTTCGGGTCTGGACCCTTCTTCTGAAAGGGTTCAGACCCGAAATGTCAGCTTTCCTGTTCCCCTGATGCTGCCTGGCCTGCTGTGTTCATCCAGCTCTACACCTTGTTATCTCAGAGTCCAGCATCAGCAATTCCGACTATTTGATTAACAATATACCTCTTTTAGCAAGCTTTTGGTCATCAGTTCTAATATCTTAATAAAAACCAAAAGAACTGCGGATGCTGTAAATCAGGAACAAAAACAAAGTTGCTGGAAAAGCCCAGCAGGTCTGGCAGCATCTGTGGAGGAGAAAACAGAGTTAACTTTTTGGGTCCTGTGCTCCTTCCTCAGAACTGATGGTGGCTGTGAAAACGTCAGTTTATATGCAGTAAACAGGGAAGTGGGTGGGGTAAGCAGTAAATGATAGGACAGAGCCCAAAGAGAGAGAAAAACAGTTGGACAGACAAAGGAGTTGCTAATGATCAGGCTGGGAGAGTGAGTGATTGTTAATGGGGACTGTTAGTAACTAAAAACAGGCAGACTATGTGGTAATAAGGTCTGGTGTGGGGTGGGGGGCTGGGACATGGGAGAGCTTAGGTCCCAAAATTATTGAACTCAATATTGAGTCTGGAGGGCTGTAGGGTCCCCAAGCGGAAAATGAGGCGTTGTTCCTCCAGCTTGCGTTGGGCTTCACTGGAACACTGTAGCAAGCCGGAGACAGAGATGTTGGCCAGGGAGCAAGGTGGTGCATTGAAGTGGCAGGCAACAGGTAGTTCAGGGTCTTTTTTCTGAGCAGAACGTAGATTCTGGGAAGTGCAGGTGGTGTCCCCACTATGTGTCCTGAGCCCTGAGCCCTGAGCCGGCCCTTCAATGATACCCTCACAGCCACTCCCAATGTCAAAGTTGCTATTCTTCAGGCTCAATCTCATTGTTGTTGGGCCTACCTCACCAACAGGCTACAGATCATGGGTCCCGTACTGGGCACACTCTTGCCCGAAAACCAGGAGCCCCTAGCTTGTCTCCCACCACTGCCTCACCTATCACCAGGAGCCCTCGGATCTGGGCCTACCACAACTGGGAG
Source organism: Stegostoma tigrinum (assembly GCF_030684315.1). NCBI lineage: Eukaryota > Metazoa > Chordata > Chondrichthyes > Orectolobiformes > Stegostomatidae > Stegostoma > Stegostoma tigrinum. Next base: position 13,646,240 of record NC_081356.1, on the reverse strand, counting down.
CTGGTGCCCCTGCCTCGCTGTTAACCAGGAGACGCCAGCTCCAGGCCTACTAAAACCCGGAGTCTTTGGCTCCACTGCAGTCCTACTCCAGCCTCTCTCCTCCGCAATGTCACCTTCTCCGCCACCACCAAAAGGAGATGTAATAAAAGAAAAGAGGGAACGAAGCAGACAGTGTGGAGCAGATAGGCCCAAGAGCCTGAACACTGTCTATGTTTCTGGTGCCACCATCTTGGAAATTGTAGCTTTGTTTCCATCATTGCCATTTGTATGATGAGTCTTATGATGGATATTAGGACCTGACTTGTGTCTGCAACAGGCTTAAAGGATTATATGCCTTGGGTAGCTAAAACTTTCCAGTTTGGCAGCCAGCCAGTGAGACCAGGTTCGGGTATTCCTTGAAATCCAACATTTCTCAGCTGTGTTGAGTCTACAAACAAGAAAGAGGAGATCAATGTTCAATTGCTCCCCAGAATGCTTATTGATCAATATTTAGTGAAATAACACAAAATGGTCATGCATATTTTATTAGTGCATGATTTAGAAGTTTAAAACTGAGCGGGAGCACAGAGGAACAATTTGCTAATAGATCACAGGGTAAAAAGGTTTTCCAACATGTAACCTGAGCAACATTCAGCTGGATAAAAACTGGGCTAGAAACTCCTTTACAGTTATAAAATGAGAGCAATAAGATAATTCACATATACAGGTAGTTCTATATTGCAATATATGCATTCTTATGTGGCCTCGTGCTATAGAAAATTGCATTATAGGGAAATCACTATAGAAAATCATTATACCGGTACAGCAGAAAATTTGTGTTATCCAAAAGATATCCAGTATTCAACATCATGTTATAGCCGATTCGCGTTAACGAAACACGAAATATAGCAGAGCTACCTGTACCTATCCAACATAAAATCATAACTCACCCATACTAAGTGCCCTTACCAAGAATGTTCGGCTGACAGATCTGTTTCTGCTGATCTAATTGGCTCCTTTTCCTCCAACTTAAGATAGTCTTGAGTTTCATACATTCATAGCCTCTCCCTTTCCTATCTCTGCAGCTTCCGAATAACTTACACTTCTGTTACTCTCAGTTCCTCTCAGTCTGTCATTTTCTAAAGAAATCTATAGCTTAAAGTAAAAGTTCTTTGGTCCGTTGAGTCTGCGCCAGTTAGAAACACCCACCTAACTATTCTAATCCCACTTTCCAGTAGTTGGCCCAAAGCCTTTTAAGGCTTGGCATCACAAGTGCACCTCTAAATATTTAAATGTGAGTAGGGTTTTTCCCTTATTCACCTTTTCAGGCACTGGGGTCCAGATTCCCACCACCCTCTAGTTAAAAAGAAATTTCCTCACATCCGCTCAAAACCTTCTGTCCCTTTCCTTAAATCTATGCCCCCCCCCCGCCGACGTCGATCCCTCCAACAAGGGGACATGTTTCTTCCCGTCTACCCTACCTACGCCCCTCATAATTTTATATATCTCAATCTTGTGCCTTCAATCTCCTCTGCTCCAAGGAACAAACCCCCACTCTGTCCAATCTCTCTTAATAACTGAAACTCTCCAGCCCAGGCAACATCCTGGTAAATTTCCCCTGCACCCTCTCCAGTGCAATCACATCCTTCCTATAGTGTGGATTCCAGAACTGTACATAATACACTCGCTATGATCTAACCAATGTTTCGTACAGTTCCAGCTCCCTGCTCCTAAACTCTGCTTTGGCTAATAAAGTATGCCATATTCCATCTTAATCACCTAACCTACTTGTCCTGCTACCTTAAGCGGCTAGTGGACATGCACACCAAGGTCCCTCTGATCTTTGGTGCTTCCTGCTGTTATCATGTATTCCCTTGCTTGTCCTGCCCACGTGCATCATCTCACGCTTATCTGATAGAATTCCATTTGTTACGGATCAGGGCTTCTGTCCAACCCATCTATATCCCCCTGTAATCTAAAGCTGACCTCCTCATGGTTTATCACCAGCAGTTTTTGTATTTTCTCGTGCATCCTTTACCCCAATAGGTAGCTATACCTAGATTCTAAGTTCTGGAATTCTAACCCTAAACTCCCTCTGCCAAACTGTGGAATGAGTGGGATTCCCTGCCCAGTAAAATAGGTGTGGCTACCGCGTTGAATATTTTTAAGGCAAAGAAAGATAGATATTTGAACTGTAAAGGAATTAAGGGTTATAGTGAGTGGGTGGGTGAGTGGAGCTGAGCCCATGATAAGATCAGCCATGACCAATTGAAGCCCTGATTTCTTATGTTCCTATGTAACCTACAGCTTTTGTTCACTCTTCCTAGAATTTCATTCTTTCACTTACCTTCCGGTTCTCCCTTTGTGAAACAACATCTTCTATGTTAAGGTGCTTTGTTCATGCTAGTTACAGATATATTATGAGTAAATAGATGGCTAATATGACAATGGTGGACATTCAACAGAAGACGTTAAGAAAAAGAAGCAAGGCCATACATAAGACATGACACTTGGTGATTATTACATCATTCAACTATGTTGACTGTCCAGTGGTATTTAAATATAAGCGATTGCATCAGTTCCCAAGCATAACAATGAAAAATTAAATTGTTAACTGCCACAGAATGAGTGGGTCATCATAGTCATCAGCCACCAATAATTCTGATGTAAGTGAGGACACATCCTGTTTTTGTTATTCTACAACCTTCATTTCCTTTGTTGTGACACAATTCTTCACTTACCCAAATAAAGATGTTTGATTTTTTAAAAACAATATATATTTAGATGGCGGGTCCTTTGGAGAAGATTTTGGATTCTTATTCTTCAAAGGAGCCATATGCACTTGAAACAAACTCAAGAATTCCGATTTTAACCTAACCCAGGCAGTTCGGGAAATCTCAAGCAGAATATAAGTAAAGTGTCAAACACAAACTTTCCCCCTTTCAGTAATGGCACTTTGGTTAAGGCTGGGGTTCTGCATTTTTAAGATATTAAAGACTGGGGAGGAGGGATCTCTTCAAACGGATTGAAATTGGACAAGGTTCCAGCTAAGGAGTATGAGTACGTGGCAGCGAGAGCCATCTCAATCATCCTTAAAAATTCAGATCTGAAAATGGTTTCCCGTTCTCTTCCACCAGATACTTTTGTCTTCAAAATGGCTAGACCTGTCTTGTTGGTCAGAAGTGGGGAAGCCTCTAATTTTTTTACAATGCTTTAGAGCACATATTCAATGATTGCTGGTTTCCAGCTAGATGGCCATGATTTATAATTGCTGTAAGCCTGGCTTCTCCAAGACAGGGAGCATGTGTGCTGCCTCCTTTTGTCAATGAGGCACACCAAACCTACTGTTGGTTGGCTGGGCATTTAACAAGAGGCTGAGCAGTTTTACGACCTTCAGTTAACCTGTAGCTCTTAAGGGCAACCTTTCCCTACAAAAGGGAGGATGCAGTTGCATCAGCCTTTGCTACCACTGTCTGTGGACAAATTGGTTACAATGGGAAGCACAGGGAATAGGGCATCAGAAAAGAGAGCGTGGTCCAGGTTTTTTTTGATGGGGAACTAGAACCACTGTCGTACAGGAGATGGAAAGGAGTAGACCAGTACAATATCTGAGGTGCTGTCAAGGCACATATTCAGAAAGATGTGAGGTAAGCTCATCATGGAGATCAATTTCTAAAGCCTAGTCTCAAGGACCTGGCCTGCAGTGCCACAATATGCACATGACCTCACATAGCTGTTCAAGGTCAGTTACTGTGTCTTCATCTGACATCACCTGCCCACTGTAATGCAGCAGCAGCCTCTGTCACTGCTCAATGTACCACATCTGGCCACTTGCTCAGCAGCAATCAGAACCCATGCATAATATTCAGAAAAGCCCCCTCACCCTCACAAGATGCTAGCCTCATGCCCACCTCTACATCGCTCAAAAACACAATGAGACTGTTGTAGATCTTCTTCCAGCTCTTCTCCAGAACAAGATAGTCTAAAACAGGAGGAAGTAGACCAGAGCTAGAAGGGAATAGCTATGTCTCTATTACCTGAGAGCTGTGGAAAAGGCAGATGGCAGTGACAGAGCCCACTGCACCTGGTGACATCTGTAGTGTGCAGGATGATGGAATATTCTGCTTCACATAACACACTACTTTCATCCTGCTACCTGGCAGGATGTGTCAGCTACTAATGACATAATCATAGGTCTGTTGCTTTTCAACCCACTGACCTTTCCTCTCTCAAATCCTCTTTGTTATGTATGCTTCAGATCAAATGTTGCCTCATGAGGAGTAAATGAGAGTAGCACAAGACCCTGGTGAAGAAAGGATGTCTGATCTGACATTTCGACCCATTTGGCTCAGATACAGGCACTAGAGACCCAATCTGAAGTAGAGAGTTACCTGGCATGTGTGTTGTACTGCTGCTGGGGTGAATGGACTGTTCATGTGCCATCTTCCCAGAAGGTGAGATGACAGATGAGTTCAGCTTTTAGGGATTCAGATGAGGGCTTTTATGGGAAGTCTGCAGGCGAGCATCGGTGAACATGCACCCAGAGATGTTTGTGTGTGGGCAGGGCTCAATCTGGAGGAATTCATATCCAACTTGGAGCCCTTTCTTTCCGGTATGGAATGGGAGCCAACTCCACGGCAGCACTTGTGGACATAACCACAATGCAATGTCCAATGGCTGCTGCCTCAGTTTCTAGGTGAGAAGATGTCTGTCTAAGAGTTGCAGTGGAATTTCGTGAGATCCATGCTCAGTGATGTGTAGCTTCACGGTTACCATTATGGCTGGGCCCTCAGTACTCAAAGAGGAATGTTGGTTCTCACATCAGTTGAGTGATCTGCCCACCAAAGGATCACTGATAGCTGCGGCCCCACTTCTCTTTACTTCGCAGCCTTTGCTGGTCTTTCTCGGGATGAAAGCGCTTATGCTGTCACCGCAGCCACTTCATTAGTGGGCTTGTTGCTGCCTCTTAGCCCAGACTGCACACCACATCAGGACTGAAGGGGAGCTCCAAGGCCCAGGGTGAAATAACTCCACAGAGGTCAGTTTCCTGTCACCAGGTCACCCTTTATTTACATCTGCAGAATCCTTGACGCTGATCCAACTACCTCAGAGTCAGCCGTCAGAGGGAACAGGATGTTTAGATCTGTCAGCCAGGGCTCCCTGATTGGACTGGATTAACAGCCCCCAATCAGGGAGCTCACATTGTATTGAGGCCCACCTGGCTGACCTGGTGGGACAATCACTACCCAAGGGCCTCCTGCAGTCTCCACCAATGTCAGATCAGCAACCTTTCACCAACAATACAGTGGCTCAGTACTAGCCAGGATCAGGGAATACCGCAAGGCCTCACTGGCAAAGTGCAGCATTCCAATCGACACCTGGGAATCACTGGCTCAAGATCATCCAAAGTGGAGGAGGAGCATCTGGCAAGGTGCTATGCACTTCAAGACTTGCTGTCAGGGAGAAAGCGGAAGCGAGCCAAAAACAGTGGAAGAAGCGCGCTGCGACACCAATGCTCTGCCCATCCCTTCCCGTGGCCACCTTGTGCCCCAAGTGTGGCAGAGTCTGTAGAAGCGACATCGGACTGTTCCGCCACCTATAGACTCACCCTGAGAGTGGAAGGGAGTCATTGCCTGTAAAGGACCACCGATGATGATGATAATGATAATGATGACAGTAATAGCACTGTATTGTAGCACTGGGCTAGGTGAAAGCATCTGTAAGACAGCACCAAGTGAATGCAGCAGGATGATTTAGTTCAATTTTGCACGTGCTGTTGGATAACATTGTTGTGGAATGGTTTCTCTGATAGTGGCTTTCATTGCAAGATTTTGCAGTTGAACATAGCAGATGGAGGGAAAACTACAGAATTGCAAAGCATTGTGTTAAAGGAATGAAACGTTAAAGGAAACAAAAGTAAAAGCAAAATACTGCAGATGCTGGAAATCTGAAATAAACACAGAGAATGCTGGAAAAACTCAGCAGGTCCAGCAGCATTTGTGGACAGAGAGAAACAGAGTTAACATTTGGAGTCCAATACAACTCTTCTTCAGAACTAAGTGAAGGGAGCCAGTGTCTCAGTTGTTGCTCATAGACAGTCCGTTTGGAGTGGGGGAGTGCCAAACACTTCTTCTGTTTCTTTTTCCTCTTCCTCTCTTGAATACCTTATGGCAAGGACTACTTTCTCATGATTGTGAGTTTGTGCAGGACATTGCAGACCATCATGAAACTGGATACTTGTGATTGTTTGGGCACCAACTGGAACTGTGCAGCCTGAACTGGCAGCATGTAAGTCAACTTACCCTGTGAAACACAAAGGCTCAAATTGTCTCCTCTTAGGAATATAGGAATATCCAACAGGATAAGGCCATTCAGTCCATTAAGCCTGCCCCACTAAGCAACATGATCTGGCTGATCGAACACTTCAATGCATTTTAACTTTTGCATTCCTATAATCCTGTACAACATTGGAAATCAGAAATTTATCCCTCCCTGCCTTAAAGTTTGAGCTTCCTCAGTCACTGTGCTGGAAAATTCCAAAGATTCACAATACTCTGAGTAAAAATATTTCTCCTCATCTTGGACTTAAGTGGCACCCCCTCATTTTTAATTGTGCTGTATAGTCCCCAACCAGGGAAGCATTTTAATTGTTTTGACCTTTTTTTTTGATCGCACATATCAATGAAATCCCTCCCATTCTTCAAAAGCCTCGAGAATGTAGGGACAAAAGTTTTTTTTTAAATTCATTCATAGTCATTAGTGAGCCAGATGGAAATTTACCAACTTTAGCTACATGATTTTACTGACTTCAAACTTCACCGTGGTGGAGTTTCACCTGGGGCATTAGCCTGGGGGTTCTACATCATTAGTCTAGTGACATTACCACTACATCAGCACCTTCCCCCGGAGATAGTGAGAACTACAGATGCTGGAGTCAGAAACAACACAGTGTGGACCTGAAGGAACACAGCAGGCCAGGCAGCAGGGGAGAAGGCAGAAGAGCAGGACAGTTGATGTTTTGGGTTGGGACCCTTTTTCATTTTCTATTCTTTGCAAGTTGTGATTGAATTCCTTTGATAGCTGGCATGAGGTAGTGAGATCTCTTCAGCGTTTTATTTACATCCCTTCATCTTCTGAAGAATAGTCCCAACCCAAAATGTCAACTTTCCTAATTACCTTCCCCTCATGTTTTATAATTCTGATAGTGAGATTCTGCAGGGTGACTATGTACTCATCCTTAAGAACCAAAAACATTCTCTCTAATATAAATCCAGGCAAGTGGAAAAGATATTATATGGCTGACTTGCAAGATCTTTTGAATATTGGTTCCAACTTCTCTCGTTGGTAGTCACCTAAGTGTTATTTTGGAACAATGACAAATAAACATCATTACTTAGATATAGGTATAATTTTCTGTTATGTGTTGTGTACTTTAAAAATATAGATGCAATTAAGAATGCAAACTCACCCAATGTGGTGATTATAGTAATGGCATGAAGTGTTGCATCATAGATCGTGACTACAGCGTTTTTGAACTGGAAGCTTTAAATTGGTTGATGACAGCAGCATTTGGCTTAAGCATCACCAACCAAAATAATACATTTTCTCATGTCAGTTTTATCCCAGATTAGTATTCTGAAGAAGACGGTAATGTGAGATTACAGGCTTTGTTAGAGTTGAAGGGCAGTGCAGATGCAATTGTGGTAACGTGGCAGCTGTTAGCAGAGGAGGAAATGGTCAATGATGTTCTGAACTAAACAATTCAATTCAAATGAAAAAAAAGTGCCTTTAAAATAAAAAAAACTGTTCTCCAGATTGAATTACATGTTAGTGTCCCCTGACCATAAATAGTATGGGATATTGGTTTTAAATGGGATAATGATTTTGGTGGGGAAAGGGCTTACCCAACCACAAAGGATACCACAAAGTAGGTACTGAAGTCAGCTGATCTATTTCCGAGTACTTAGACTATAGTCAACAACGAGAGGATAATCAGTTCCAGTGAAGGGTGAAGAGGTATCCTCCCAGCTTCACCAACGGCCAGTTGTTGTCAGTGGCTCTCCATCTCGCATCATTTGGCACTCATTACAAACACTGGCTGATGTGGTCCTTCATTTTGTTGTCCATGTTTGGCCAGTCAAGCACTTCAATTGCCTTCCTCAAGCTGAACTTAATTACCTTGAAGCTTGTAAGGATAGCTTTAGTATCTCTCCTGTCAAATTTTTAGGGGTAATGGCTGTACTTCCTTTGTACAATATGCAACTTGGGCTGTCAATTCCACTTCCTGTGCCCTTTCTGCTATTATGTACAGGGTAATATCCTTGACGCTTTCGTGCCAGTTTACAAGCGATATACTTGACTTCAGATGTATGTCCAACGTTCAATATGTTCAACACATAGCACTTCTACTTGTGATCAGCCTCAACATCATCTGGCAAGCTGTGTCTAGCTGTTGCACTGGATCCTGACTGAGGTCAGATTGTGATTCAAAAACTAACAGATCACCCATCATAACCTCAAGGCTGAGGAGATCATTGACTAGCTCATGCTAGCTGCACAGACAATCTGCAAGACCCAAGAAGCATGCATACTATCTGTTTCTCCCACACAGCATCCAGAATGTAATTAAAAAGCAACAAACTTTATCCAGCTTCTCTTGGGAGCTCCTATTCTTTGCAAGTTGTGTTAGAATTCCTGCGATAGCTGGCATGAGGTAGCGAGATCTCTTCTGGGTTTTATTTACATCCCTTGAGGCAATATACAGCTTTCCAGGTTATTTCACTGATACTATTCTGTAAATCCATTCCGTGGAAGACAGCACTTCTTTGAATACTTTTTATTTGCCTGCTTCTCTGTTCTTTCAGGCTGGCCTTGAGAACAGCTGGAGCTTAGCTCAGCAAATGCTGAGTTGGTCTTATACCTTCACCTACTCTGAGATAATATTCTCAAGTAAGATAATAGGTGAGAAATGGCTCATAATCATTGGGATGAGGACTGCAGAAGGAGTCAGCATCTATTCAACAGGAATTATCAGAAAGACACTGTTGTGTCATATAACCTTCATAATCCTATGTGAAATGGCTCAATGTGGTGATTCAAAAGTGAAGCCTCTAAAAGTAAGCCTGAAGTCATGTGATGGCTCCACATTCGTACTGAGAAGACAAAGGGGCCTAGGATCGAAACATCAGCCTTCCTGCTCCTCTGATGCTGCTTGGCCTGCTGTGCTCAAGATATTAGGAACTGCAGATGCTGGAGAATCCGAGATAACAAAGTGTGGAGCTGGATGAACACAGCAGGCCAAGCAGCATCTTAGTTGCACATCCAGCTGTACACCTTGTTATCTGAGTTGCATCTTGTTGGGTAGTTTGCTTGATTTGAGTGAGATGCAAACTGCTTGTCTGTTAGACACAATACCTCTGCTGGGTTGATGACTTGCAGAACATTTGAAATTACCATGACGAGAACACTGATGGGTAGTTTCAGATCATAGATAACAAGCAAAAGCCACTCATCTCAGCCAGAGCAAATTATAAAGCTGGACCAGTCACATAAACAAGCCAAAAGAGATTGCAACATATTGAAGCTCACTAAACTTTGATTGTAAAACAGAAGAGGAATATAAGATATATTTACTTAAGGAGTCTTTGTTGAGAATATTATCTCAGAATAGGTGAAACTTTGTTTTTTGTTTTATCTTTCTATTCCTCCTATCTCTATTGTTAATCTATTCAATTTAAAGAGGGATCACAAAGGAAATCCAGTTATCTTCACAGACAAGAATTAATTCTAACCACTTTAAAAAAAAGACTTGCATTTATATAATGCCTTTCATGGCCACAGGATTTCTTAATGCACTTTACAGCCAACATAGGACTTTTGAGATGCAATGAAGCACTGTGGCAAACAGAAGCTTAATATGCTTACATACTAAAACACCATGAAACTTCAAAAATCTCCCCTCTCCCGACCGCATCCCAAAACCAGCACAGCTTGTCCCCACCTCCCTAACTTGTCCATCCCTTCTCCCACCTCACCACTCCTCCCACCTCAACCCCCACCCCCATTTCCTACCTACCAGCCTCATCCCCGCCTCCTTGACCTGTCCCCTGGACTGACCAACCCCACCCTAACTCCCCACCTACACTCACTTTTACTGGCTCAATCCCCGCCTCCTTGACCTGTCTGTCTCCTCTCCACCACTCTGCTCCTTTATCCATCTTCCATCCGTCTGCTTCCCCCACCCCCACCATTTATTTCAGAATCCCCTCCCCCATTTCTGAAGAAGGGTCCAGACCTGAAACGTCAGCTTTCCTCCTCCTCTGATGCTACTTGGCCTGCTGTGTTCATCCAGCTCTACCCCTTGTTATCTCTGTATTAAGACACCATTTAGTATTTACAAGTGGATTCAGTTGACCATTATTTGAATCAAAATGCTGTAAGTTTAATTCACTTGGGACCATCTCCAACATCTTCCTCCCCTTTCTTGGCCTCTCTGTCTCCATCTCTGGTGACCACCTCGAAACTGACATCTATTTCAAATCCACCGACTCCCACAGCCAACTAGACTACACATCCTCTCACCCACCTTCCTGCAAGAATGCGATCGCCTACTGCCAATTCCTTCACCTCCACTACATCTGCTCCCACGATGGGACGTTCCACTCTCAAACATCCCAGATGTCCCCCTATTTCAAGGTTCAAACTTCCCCCCTCTGTGATCAAAAATGCCCTCAACTACATCTCTTGCATTTCCCACACTTCTGTCCTCACATCCCCTCCCCTCAACAAAAATAAAGACAGAATCCACCTTGTCCTCGCATATCACCCCACTAACCTCTATATCATCCTCCGCCACTTCCTCCACCTACAATCCAACTCCACAACCAAAGAAATGTTTCCCTTCCCACCCCTATCATCCATTTGTAGGGACCGCTCTCTCCATGACTCCCTTGTCTGCTCCACATTCCCTACTAACCCCACCACATCCGGCACCTTTCCCTGCAATCACAGGAAGTGCTACACCTCCCCCCTCACCTCCATTCAAGGCACCAGAATCTCTGGCTTATATCTCTCTAGTGGCAATCTGTATCTGCTTTCCATGCTTCCTACTAACAAAACACATTTAGATGCAAAATTATTTGAATTCATGCAACTCTTTATTTTTTTGGTTGGAATTAATTCTCACCTGTGAAGATAACTGGAAGTGATTTCCTTTGTGATCCCTCTTTAAATTGGATGGGATGACAATAGAGATAGGAGGATAGAAAGATAAAACAAAAAACAAAGTTTTGAGGAAAGGACATTGACCTGAAATATTAACTCTGTTTCTCTCCTCACAAATGATCCCTGATCTGCTGAGAGTTTCTGGCATTTTTAGTTTTTATTTCAGACTTTGATAAAACCAACAACAGCAGATGCTGAAGATCTGGAACAAAAGCAGATATTGCTGGACAAACTCATCAGGTCTCGCATCTGTGGAGAGAAAGCAGAGTTAATGTTTCAAGTCCAGTGACCCTTCTTCAGGGAAGCCACTTTTATTTTAGAAAATAACTTGTATTTAAAGGTAAATTCATGGTTTCAGGACACCCCATAGCACATCACAGCCAAATCATATACTTTTTTCTGAAATGTAATCACAGCCTTAATACACAAAAGTCCAGCAGCCAATTTGTATATAGCCATGCCTGACAAACAGCAATGACAGGATCATCTAGAGATAGCAAGAACTGCAGATACCGGAGTCATAGACAATACAGTGTGGAGCTGGATGAACACAGCAGGTCAGGCAGCATCAGAGGAGCAGGAAAATTGACGTTTCGGGTTGGGACCCTCCTTCAGAAAAGGTTCTGAAGAAGGGTCCCAACAAGATCATCTGTTTGACTGACAGTGGTTGAAGAATAAATTTCTCCAGGTTAATTAACATATGCCTGTTCGGTCTGATGCAGGCAGCTTCTTGCTACCTGCTCATTGCATGAATGTTTCATTGCATGATTACACACAGAGTATGTCTCAGAGGTGGGACAGGTTTGTGTAGGTTAGGAAAATTTAAAGCCAGCCTAAACTCTTAAAAAATAGTTACATTCTGATTTCAACAGGTGCTAGATAAGACCAGGGTTGGGTGATTGAGCTGAGAAAGTGGTAAGTGGAAGCACACAGGCCAGACAGAATGTTCCAAGGTTTGACAAAGCAACCTTGATATTAAATCAGTATGACATATAAACCAAAAACAGAACCCTGAGTACTTCCAGCATTTTCTCTCTGCAGCAGCATTAACCATTTACTGAAAAATGGCATTCATTACGGCTTGCAACAGAACTATGTATGAATGGTGTAAATGCCACTTTGCATCGCAGCTGTGCCTATAGCTCTAAAAGTACAAACACTATGCAACAGACTTTTGCAGTTTTTTCTAACCATGATTATCTCGTGTAAGCTGTCTGGCTTGTGCATTTCTCACTTTTCGCAATGAACATTCATTTCTTTTAGAAATATATTCCCGATGTTTGGCCATTTCTGGCTGATTAGAGCCTCACAGCTAAGACAGTTGGGCAGTGGAAATCCCTTTGGCTGTTTGTTAGAGCTGCATGAATTGGATAAGAAGGACTAGCTTCATGTTCAAGTCCGAGAACATCTCAGATCTGACCCTAAGGGCAGGGGGCAGCTTTTCCTCTGAATGAAAAGGTCACAATCTTAAGAAGTTTCAGAACAAGAGAATCATTACAGCCAGCTTCCAAAACCTGAATAAAGTATGAGACTAAAATGACTTTTGATCAAGAGTAACATCTTTAACATTAAAGGAAATGTAATAGATGAGAAGTGTAATGGATGTTGTGTACATAGATTTTCAGAAGGCATTTGAAAAGGTATCGTATTGGAATCCTGTTTAAAATGCTAAAATATCTGGTATTAAGGGTGATATTTTAGTGTGTAAAAGAAGTTAAGGAAAGGAAAGGAATTTAGTTACACAATTTGTGTCCTCAGAACATTCCAAAATGATTTACAGCTACGTAGTTCTTTATAAAGCGTAGGCATGCCATAATGCAGGGAAACATGTCAGCTAATTTGTATGTACCAAATTCCCACAAGCATGAATTGAATAAATAGAGTACAGAAAAGTGGGTGTTACAGACAATGAATTACTTTTAAACTAGTAGATTCCCTTGGGATCCAATGATAAGATTTGATAGATTTGGATTTGGATGTGTGGACGAATCAACATCCAACTCTGCAATTGACAAAAAATGGGAGCAAAGTTAATGGTACAGAAGGATTGTAACAATGTCAGAAGTACATAGGCTAGTAGATTGGACAGGTAGATGTCAGATGGAATTTAATGTCGGCTAATGCAAGATGATATACTTTGGGAGGTGGAGTAAAGAGGTATATGCAAACTATTCCATGGCATTATTTGAAGAAGAATAGAGATATTCTATCATAGTCTTCTTTGATACTTAGCTGTCTTTCAACATCTTTTTAAAAAATGCTTATATTAGTCTTTTCTGTATGCAAGACTTTATGGCATGTGAATTGGCTACCAGTGGTTCTCAAGCAAGCCAGGACATGGAAGCAGCTCCATGTGCATTGCAGAATAGCCTGGCTGTCTCAGAAAGGAGGAGAGTGTGCATGGAGGACAAAGATGGCCAGGTGGTGGGCAATTAAAAGATGGTCAATAATAACATATGATATGTCTAGGGAGCTACAAACTTCCAAAGATCTTGAGGAGTATGGAGAAATTAGGAAGGAACTTAAACATGGAATTAGGAAGTCTAAAAGGGGCCATGAAATGTCTTTCACAAACAGGGTCAAGGAGAATCCCAAGGTTTTTATGCATATGTTAGAAGAAAGAGGGTAGCAAGGGAAAGAGTAGGTCCACTCAAGGACAAAAGAGGGAAGATATGCATGGAGCCACAGGAAGTGGGAGAGATCCTTAATGAGTACTTTCAACAAATATTCACCATGGAGAAGGACATGACTGATGTTGAAATCAAGGATAAGTGTGTGAAGCTCTAGAGAAGGTCAACATATTGAGGGAGAAAGTTTTAGGTATCCTGAACTGCATTAAGGTAGACAAGGCCCCAGTGCCAGATGGGATCTATCCCAGGTTATTATGAGAAGCAAGTGAAGAAATAACTGGGGCATTAGTGATATCTTCACATCCTCTTTGACCACAGGTGAGATTCCAGATGACTGGAAATTAGCCAATGTTGTTCCCTTGTTTAAGAAGCAGGGATAAGCCAGCAAAGTATAGGCCAGTGAGCCTGATGTCTGTGGTGGGGAAGCTTTTGGAGAAGGTACTACGGGGCAAGATATAAGCACATGCGAAAGAAAATGGCCTCATTAGTGCCAGGCAGCATGGTTTTGTATGGGGAAGGTCATGTCTCACCAGCCTGATTGGATTTTTTGAAGAGGTGTCGAAGACGATTGTTGAGGGAAGGGCTGTGAATGTAGTTTTTATGGACTTTAGTAAGGCATTTGATAAAGTCCCACACAGCATATTGGTACAAAAACTAAAATTTCATATGATCCAGGGTGGGCTGGCTAGATGGATACAAAACTGGCTTGGTCATAGAAGACAGAGAGTAGCAGTGGAGGGGTGTCTTTCAGAATGGAGACCCATAACTAGTGGCACTCCCAGGAATCAAACTTGGGTCCTCTGTTGTTTGTAGTGTATATAACTGATCTGGAGGAAAACATGGCTGGTCTGATGAGTAAGCTTGCAGATGATATGAAGATTGGTGGAGTTGCAGATAAGATAGAGGCATTTAAGGAGCCATTGGATAATCACATGAATATGCAAGAAATGGAGAGATATGGGCTAAGGGCAGGCAGAAGGGATTAGTTTTACTTGGTGTCATGTTTGGCACAAAATCATAGGCTGAAGGGCCCATTCCTATGCTGTGCTGTACTACATTCTATTTTCCATTAGTGCAGAAGTTACTGTTGCTGATATTAGAATCAGAAGCAATAGATTCTAATATGTACTACAGTATTAAAACACACTGAACAAGAAACACTTTCATATCATGAGCAATATACAGTATAATAATTTGACGTAAATCAGTGATTACTAATCCTTTTGCCCATACACAACTCCATATTATCATTATATGTTATCTATATGATATTATATGCTAAAATCAATCCAAAATGTACTTGAAAGCAGATATGTGTTATAAAGAAAATACCTTTTAAAATTCATCTGTGGGATGTGGGCATCACATTTATTGCCTGTCCCTAGCTGGCCTTGAGAAGCTGGTGGCGAGCTGCCTTCTTGAAACCGTTGCAGTCCATGTCCTGTGGGTTGACCCACAGTGCCCTTAGGGTGGGAATTCTAGGATTTTGACCCAGCAACAGTAAGGGAAGAATGATATATTTCCAAGTCAGGATAGTGAATATCTTGGAGGGGAGCTTGAAGATGGTGATGCTCTTGTGTATCTGCTGCCCTTGTCCTTCCAGATGGAAGTGGTCATGGGTTTGGAAGGCCAAGGATCTAAAGATATTGTGTTGTATTGGTCCATGGTAAACACTGCTGAATCCAGGACAATACTTATTGTGGAGATTGTAGAAGGGCAGTAGTTGATATAGGAGCAAATTACTGTTTCACTGACAACATAGACCATAATTTTAACTCGTAGAAAGAAACACTAGGTTGGAACCCTATAGAAGTCTGATCTATGTGAACTATGGCAAGATGTGAGATAAAGTCAGGCAATGGAAGGCCCATCTAAATGCTAGGATCATCTTACTCTATCTTTTATGCTTTTCACAAGCAGCCTTGTGAGTTTCTCATGAGGCAATTGTGAAATGCTAATTTCTGATGAAGGGTCTAGGCCCGAAACGTCAGCTTTTGTGCTCCTAAGATGCTGCTTGGCCTGCTGTGTTCATCCAGCTCCACACTTTGTTATCTCTACGCTAATTGATAGGGATTACTACTTGTCAACAGCACAGTCTGCCTCAGTAATAGTTGGCCTACCAGGACCTGCTCGCAGCAATAATGCCTTGATTTGACTTTATCTTCTATTTTGCACTTTGCCCCCATCATCCAGAGATACCGGTTCATGTTACTGCTGTCCTGCCATGCATTCAGCAGAGACACAAAGGTGAGAAAGTTTATCACAGCTGCAAGCAGCACTCAGTCAAATCAAAAGTGATAGCCTTTGGTGGGGGAGTCTTGGTACAAGGGCAGTAAGTCAGGAGCACTGTCTGATACTTGTCCAGAGCTGGCTTGGGATAATCAGAGATAATGGGAACTGCAGATGCTGGAGAATCCAAGATAATAAAGTGTGAAGCTGGATGAACACAGCAGGCCAAGCAGCATCTCAGGAGCACAAAAGCTGACGTTTCGGGCCTAGACCCTTCATCAGAGCTCTCTGATGAAGGGTCTAGGCCCGAAACGTCAGCTTTTGTGCTTCTGAGATGCTGCTTGGCCTGCTGTGTTCATCCGACTTCACACTTTATTATCTTGGGATAATCAGAGTCAGGTTCCTGGCTTGCGAAGTGATGAGGAGTTGAATAAGGGGCAGCACACTGCCTGCTTTGATACATTTTACCCTAATGTGGGCTGTTTTCCTCCCAGAATGTAAGAGAGGCAGGTATTAAGGAAGATGCGAGTGTGTGACTCGGCTGTTAGTGTTGGTGCAGGTGGGGAGGTGACCTGAGTGAGTGGGTGGGCCGCACAGACGGCAAGCAGGGTCAGTGATGTCCAGGATTTGGATTGGGTGGGAGTGAGTGAGAGAAGATGTTGTAGGCAACAGTGAGAGTGTCAGAACATGAGCCTTGGTGGGAGGTGAGTGCAGTAACACAGGCTAATTGAGGCACCAGAGGGAAGATGGTGTTACTTGCTGTGGCAGAGTGGAGAAGGACATTGACTTTCTTCCTATAGTGCTGGCCATTCCTCCAGGTTATTTGCGCATAGGTCATTTTGCTGAATGTTTACAACTAGCTAACGGCGCCCTCAGTATCCACCGGCTGATCTGTCATGTCTACAGATTTAGACAGACATGTTACCAGTAAATTCAATAGTCTGTGTATCAGACTGCGTGGGGCTCCATAATTCAAGGGAAACCGATCATAGCATGTCACCAAAAGCAAAGCAAAATCATACGCAGCTAGTTGTCCGACAAGATCTGTTCATGCAAAGAACACAATAATCCAAAGACTGCCACACACACACACACACACACACACACACACACACACACACACACACACACACACACACACACACACACACACACACACACACACACACACACACATAGACATAGCGCTGTCTACACAGAAGAATTCTGTGTTTGAGCAGAATGCTCTGATAATCTGAAGCACTTTCTCCAGGTTGCAGTTAGTAGCAGATTATTTCATTGAACATTATGATTCCCCGCACCACCCCACACACCAACCCCCCCACCCCACCCATCACAACCCCGTGCATGGGAATGGTGCTGCTATGGAGCTCTCCAGTCATCATAGGTTTCATAAACTAGTTGTATGCCTTAAAAAATAGTTGAGGGGTTGCATAAGCTATGCATTCAAATTGAAAAAGTAAGGTAGACTAGGAATGGTGGTGATTGAATCTATTGCATATTTGCTTTAGCTGTGCATATGACAGGTAATACCTTGAGGGACTCTTAAAGTGGTGTTGTGGGACTGAGATCATTGACCTCCAGCAACAATGACCACCATCTTACTTTGGCTAGTAAGGCTTGAGAGATTTGGAGAGTTTTCTTTAAACCTTGATTCCCAGCTAAATTCTCTCTTGATATCAAGGGTAGTCACTCTCACCTTGCCTCTGGAGTTCAGCTCTTTTGTCCATGATTGAATCAAAGCTGTAATGAGGTCAGGAGCTGAGACACCCTGACAGAACTTAAGTAACATGTCAGTGCGCAGGTTTTTTTTGACCAAGTACTGCTTATTAGCACTGAGGACCACTCTGTCCAGGTATTTACTGATGATCAGCAGTGGAGTGATAGAGCAACAATTAATTGGATGGGATATGTCATGCTTTTCATGTATAGGACATAGCTTGACCCCCAATTTTCCACATTGCCAGGTAGATGTATTTTAATTGTACTGAACCAACTTGGCTAGGGGCATAGCTAATTCTGCAGAACAGTACTATTGCCAGAAAGTTGTCAGGACTCATAGCTTTTACAGCATCTAATATGTAATGGATGACTTAAGCACATGGCTGGCCCAAAGATCATGGAGCAGGGAGTCTTTATCGCACTGGCATCAAGTCTTCATAGACATTAAGGAAATTAGGTTAACAGTGAGAAGGCAGTTACATGAAATTAATCCTAGAGACAATTTCTGGTTGAAGAAATCCTTTGTCTGCTGCTTTCTGTTTCCATGAGATCTCTTCCTGGTAAAATCCCTTTTCCACCAGACAGGATCCACTTGATTGCTTGAGCTCTCCTGCTCAGTGTCTGCCCTTAGTATCACCACCTTCCACTGGAGGCTCTGCTATAAGACCCAGTTTGTCCTTGGGCTCACGACACCCTCTAACTGAGGCACTGCTACAAGTGCTTTCTGTCATTTCTTCTTATCCCATGCTGTGAACTGAATTGGCTGAAGACTGGTGATTGTGATATTGATGTCCTTAGGAGGAGGTTGATAGTATGGATACTTGCAAGTGATTCAGCCTTAGTTTTAGCACTGATGTTCTGGGCAGACCCCATCATGGACAGGGGCATTAGTGCAGCCTGCTCCCCGAGTGAGTTGTTTAATTGTCCAATTCCATTTACAGCTGGTGTGGCAGGATTGCAGAGCTTAGGTCTGATCTGTTGGTTGTGGGCTCACAAATCTATAACTTGCTACTTTCACTCTTTCATGTCCAAGTAGCCCTGCTTTGTAGCTTCCCCAGGTTGACATCTGATTTGAGTTCTGCCTGGCATTACTCCTGGCATATATTCCTGCATTCTTATTTGAACCAGGCTTGATCCCCCAGCTTGATGGTAGTGGTAGTGTGAAAATGTGCTGGTCCATCAGTTCAATTAAATTCTACTACTCTTGTTGGCCCACAGTATTTCATAGATAGCCAACTTTATGTTGTTGGATCTGTTTGAAGTCTGCTTGGCACAATAGTAGTGACACAAAAACAATGGAGGGATTTCTTAGTGTGAAGATGGGATTTAACTACACGTGGACTGTGCTGTGATTATTCCTACAGATACTGACATCCTTCTTGCGCTCTGTGGGATCCCTCACTACCTGATATGAACCCAATGCAGTAGCTAAAGCCCTCAATCAGCTCAGTCAGTCAGTGATGGTACAACCAAGCTCCATTTAGGGATGAACACTGCAGTCACCCTTAGTGATTCTTCCAATTTATTGAGTAGAATGGGCCCCTACTCTCTGGAATTTAGAAGATGGTTTGGGTGATATGGTGGCTCAGTGGTTAGCTGCCTCACAGCACCAGGGGTCTGGGTTTGATTCCACTTTCAGGTGACTGTCCATGTGGAGTTTGCACATTCTTCACGTGTCTGTGTGGGTTTCCTCAGGGAGCTCTGATTTCTTCCCACATCCAAAGATGGGCAGGCTAGGTGGATTGGCCATGCTAAATTGTCCATAGTGTTCAAGGATGTGTAGGTTCGGTGGGTTACAGGTGGATGGGTCCAGGTGGGATGCTGTGAGAGTTGGTGTGGACTTGTTAGGCCAAACAGCAGGGAGTCTAAGTCAAGCTCCAGCTGCCATAGAGAAGACTCTAAATCGCACAACTGATTAGATACTAGGAAGGTGGTCTCTTCACCCAGAGAGTTTAAAATGTGGTGGGCACAGTCTCTAGGATCAGTCGGTTAGGAGAGGATGAGGAAGGATTTTTGCATTTACTTTGTTTGTTTGCATTTAGAATCTTTGGAGATTTCCAAATCCAAAACCTGTGGACAGTCAGCCATTCAGTCCTGGCCCAGCCAACAATTCCCACGTCCTGTGGATGAATGAAGAAAAACTTTCTACCTTAGTTATATACTAATCCATATTTTAATCCATTTGGTCTTTCAGTGACATTATGCAGGAGGATAAAGTTCACCACATCCTGTTCTTGATGAGGAATCTCACCAGCTTGAAGTGCACACCAAGGAATTCATGTAGATAATTTTGGACAATGGAAACAAAATCAAGGGAGGAGGAGGTAGAGAACAACAGGAGACCAACCTCCAGAAAACTGTGTCTGACAAGTAAAGCTCAGTGGGCTTTGTAAAGTGCAGCAATAACAAAGTGTAGAGCTGGATGAACACAGCAGGCCAAGCAGCATCTGTAAAGTGCAGCCTTAGGTTTGAGATGGAGCGAAAAATTTCTCAGTGACCAAAAGTGAAGCAATGATGAACTTCAGAATTGATGAAGAGTCTGAAAATATAATTTCCTGACACATCCTTTTGCCTTTACAGCTCTGCCTTCTCCAAAAAGTAAATCTAATATTATTACTTTATATTTTAATGTTAGTCTATTACAGGACTCCATCATGGAAGAGAGTCAGGTTCAATAAGTTACGGTGTCATATCAGTCATTTTCATAATTGTGTTTCTCTTTATCTAATCCAACATTCTATAAATGACAGTGCAATTTCCCCATTGAGATTGAGGTTCAATTTCTATAGATAATCAACACAGCATTGATAACAGATGTTTACTCTTGTTAATAGGCACTTCCAATATGGGGATTACATTGCAAATAAAGTTGGAATGTATGAATTGATATGTAAATTTGTACTGGTTACAGCACTGTCTACATCAAATGGGATTATATAGTGACATCTGCATAATTCTGTCTAAGCAATGGTTCCACTTAACTACTTGGCCATTATGAGTTTAAATATAGGCTAATATCTAAAATATACAAGTTTATCAGCAATTTTTCTAGTCTTGCTGATAAGATTTAAAAAGGTGCTTTAAAGTCCTTTAATTTTAAAGTCAATAAAAGAAAGCTCTCCCCTTCTAACTCCATTTTGATTTAGCCTCCTGTCTTTCTCCCTCACCTTCAATGTTTTGCATTGCCTTTACATGTAGATTTCTAGATTGGAATCATGCGTGATTTGGTGGAGGGAGTTAATAGATGAAAAGTACCAGGGGTAACTTGCTGATGGGAAAAATAAAAGCTCAGTTACATGTAAGAGCACTTCAGGGTATTAAAAAAAGGAAACAAAAAAAAAACCAACACAGCATTTGACTTGGTGGTGGGAAAAAGCCATTCATTTGTACATAATAACACTTCCAGACATACAAAATAATCACGAAAAGAAAGCTCAAATGAATGTCTCTTGTTGTCATGTTTCAAACTTTAGCACCTGTGCCTGATGTAGCCATTTTTATCAATGCCCCACCCCATGACATCACAAAATGCCAATTTCATTACATCACAAATTGAGAATAGCTCCCACAATCCATTGCCCTATTCATACTATCACTGGATGGAAGTTTCTGTGTCATAATCTGCTTTCCCAATAAACTCTAATCAGTACAAAATGCCAAACACAATAACAAAGAGAAGATTGAGTAGAACAGGTATGGCTACAATGATCTTTCTACTTTAATGTCAACTAGATTATGAGTATTTCAGCTGACTATACTCCATTGTTAAAGCATAAAGAAAAGCAACTGCTGTTATTCACTAGTTGTAGTGAAAGTGTAAAATTGTTGCAAGGATTCTTCAGCACAGAATAACAATTTATTTCCCAAACTGTAATAATGTTTACTTGTATTGATCTGACTGTAATAGATAATCATTAACAGTCACAGACATTACTGATTGTAATAGCCTTCTGTTTCTCTTGCCTCATTTGCTCCAGGGGGCCAATTGAGATTTTTCCTCAATACCCAACTTCCCCATACTTCTGGGATGGGGAGCGAGGTGCACAAGTTACAACACCACATTATAACAGAGAACCTTTGTAGCACAAGTTTAAAAAGAGTGGTTTTACAATACCCTTGAAATAAACAAATCCTGCCATCCACCGCCCCCCCCTCCCAGTAACCATGAAGATAGACATTTATTTATTTGTTTGCCAAGTGGAAATGGGAAATCATTGCAATATTCAAATCCTTTAGGCTACTGAAAAGTTGTAAAATTTCTGTTTGCTTGAATCAGAGAGAATAATAATTTACCCATAAGCACTTCAGAGACACACAAACAAAAATGGGAATGAGGCAAAAACGTGTTAGTTGAAAGACAGTACAATTAAATGTTGAATTGAATCTTCTGCCTATATGTACATTTAGAAATATTTTCTTAAACAGTAGAAAGTTTAGTGACTGAAAAAAAGGGGTGTCAACAGTTTAGTCAGTCCTAGTCAACCCATCCAAAACATTCTGGAGGCAGAAACTTATTACATGAAGAATAACATACTGTCGAAGTGACTTGCAACAAGGTTCCCATGATGTGTTTTTGGGTAGATGGTCATGGAAGCATTGATGGCAGGTGATGGCCTAATGATATTATCACTGGACTGTTAATCCAGAGACTCAGATAATGTTCTGGGGGACCTGGGTTTGAATCCTGCCATTGTAGATTGTGCAATTTCAATTCAATTAATATCTGTAATTAAGAGTCTAATGATGACCATGAATCCATCGCCAATTGTCAGGAAAAACCCATCTGCTTCACTCACGTCCTTTCGGGGAGGAAGCTGCCATCCTTACCTGGTCTGGCACATGTGACCCCAGACTCAGCAATGTGGGTGAGTCTCCTTTGGGCAAATAAGGATGATCATCATCATCATCATTATTTTTCAGCCTCTTTATCACATTTTTCCTACTTGATGTTACTTTCTGTTGCAGTCGGGTTGAATTAAACAAACAGCCAACTGTATCATTTTGGTTAAATGGCCCCTATTACGTCATACAAACTTGCAAATTAAGACCAGAAGTAGTCATTTAGCCCCTAGGGCCTGCTGCACCATTCATGTATGTTTGTGTTTCAAATTCCACTTCCAACCTACACCCATTAACTTTGCGTAACAAAAATCCATCTACCCTTGCCTTAAAAGTATTCAATGATCTGGCCTTCTCTGCTTTCTGTGGCAGAGACTTCCAGAATCTTACAACCCTCTGAGAGAAAATAAACACTTCCTCATCTCTGTTTTAAAAGGGCAAACACCAATTTTAAAGCAGTGCCCACCTAGTTCTGGACTCACCCACAAGAGGAAACATATTTTCCATGTTCCTCTTGGCTCTGTGGAATACACTATCGCAGAATGTGGTGATGCCGAACACTGAATACATTTAAGAAGATGACAGACAGATCTTTAATCAGTTACACGTTAAAGGGTTATGGAGAGCAGGCAAGAAAGTTAAGGTGGGGCTGAGATGAAATCACCCAAGATGGTATCAAGGGTGAAGCAGGCTTAAGGATCTGAATTGCTTTCCCCTCTCCTAGCTCTTATGTTCTTTTCTTTTATGCTTCAAGCAAGTCACCCCTCACTTCTAGGAACACAGCAGGCCAGGCAGCATCAGAGGAGCAGGAAAGCTGATATTTCAGGCCTCGACCCTTCAGAAATGATTTTTCTGATGAAGGGTCCATGCCCAAAACGTCAGCTTTCCTGCTCCTAAGATGCTGCTTGGCCTGCTGTCTTCATCCAGCGCCACACCTTGTTTTTTCGGGTCAGGACCCTTCTTTAGAAATTTCTGAAGAAATTTCTTCATTTCTGAAGAAGGGTCCTGACCCGAAACGTCAGCTTTCCTGTTCCTGTGATGCTGCCTGGCCTGCTATGGTCATCCAGCTTCACACAGTTATCTCAGACTCCAGCATTGACAGTGCTTACCACCTCTCACTTCTAAACTGCAGTGGAAGCAAGCTCAGCCTGTTCAACCATTTCTCCTTATTCTCTGCTTACTGTTGGCTGATGAATCACTCTTTATATTAGAAAGACAACCATACTGCATAAAGATTCCCCCTCATGCATCTTCCTTCTAATTTTCTCCAAAATCTCTCATACTTTGGAAACCTGATTTCCCTTTCATAAAATCATGTTGACTTTACCTGATTACTTTGTAGTTTTTGAAGTGTCTTCCTATTCCCTTCATAATGATGGATTTGAGCAATTTCCCTATGACCAATGTTAAGCTGAGTAGTTCACAGTTTCCTGCTTTTCTCCTATCTTCAATAAATATTACATTAGTGATTTTTTAAACTGATAACTTTTCCAGAATAGAAAAATGACTTTTTTCTTCAGGTTTAGACATGCTTCTGCCCTTCAAACCAAACATGTAATTCTACTGGGGTTATGATTATTGTCACCTAAAGGCTTCTTTATCTTTGATTATTGATCCACTCTACATCATTGCTCAATGGTAGGACTTGTTGGCTCCAAAATGTGCAGCTCTGTTAAACTATTCTAAATGCACCCTATGAACTAGTTTTCCAGGTCATCTTTGTTAATCTAATTGGCCCAAACTACATGCAGGTTAGCATCCCCCATAATTATTGCCATAGCTTTCTTAAAAGTTCCAATTATTTATGGTGGTATACTCGATGCCAATGGTATAACCACCCCTAGGGGCCTACACACTACAACAAGTGACCTCTTAGCTTTTTCTATTTCTCATCTTTCTTCAAGGTTGATCAAAAATCATCTCTCACTACCTAACTAATGACATCCTTAAATAATTGTGCTATCTTAACACTTTCCTAGCTTCCTATCTTTTCAAAATGTCAAATATCCTTCAATATTCAGATCCTTCCTTCATCATCCTGCAACCGAGCCTCTGTGGTGGTTACCAGGTCATATTTGTGCTAACAATCATCCAATGTGTTTCGATTATTATGCACATGCAGATACAGAGTGATTAACTCTGTTATTTTCCTACATTTCCATGGTGTGGCCTCATTACCTGGTGTACTTTGAAGTTAAAACACTCTCCATTTTCATGCCACACTTTGGTTATCATTACCTAAATTATTAATTTGCTAAATTACCACATTGTTTCCTTTTTGATGCATTACATCTTTTCTCACATCATCTTTCCCCTATTATTTTAAAGATTTGTCCACACCCTAGTTGTACAGCTCGTCAGAACACTAGTCCCAGCCAAGTGAAAACTACCCCAATGATACAGCTCCCACAGACCCCAGTAATGGTGCTAATGCCCCATGAAACGTAACCTATTTCTTCCACATTAGCTTGAGCCATGCATTTGGCTCTCCAATTTTAGTTATGCTGTGGATAATTTGCTTGTGGTAAGAACTGCTGCCTCACAGTGCCAGGGACCCAGGTTCAACTCCACCTTCGGTGACTGTCTGTGTGGAGTTTGCACATTCTCCCTGTGTCTGTGTGGGTTTCCTCTGGGTGCTTCAGTTTCCTCCCACAATCCAAGGACGTACAGGTTTGGTGGATTGGCCATGCTAAATTGCCCATTGTGTTCAGCAAAGTGTAGATTAGATGGGTTATAGGGGGATGGGTCAGTGTAGACTTAACAGGCCAAAGGGCCTTGAATCCACACTGTAGGGATTCTATGATCTGTGAAAAGAATCCAGAAATGATTACATTTTGAGGATCTTAAATTTGGTCACTTGCTACTCATAATCCTAAGTAGAACTTCTTTCCTAGTCTCATCTTTGTCACCGGTGCCATAGACACAATTACTGGATTATCCCCCTACCACAGCACATTTCTTTCTAGACCAGAACAAATGTTCTGAACCCTAGCACCACAAACGCAACAGAACCTTCTCAACTCATGCTCTTTGCTGCAGAGAACTATGTTGACCCCCTGATGATACCACCCCTGCTGACATTTGTTTGTATGCCCCTTACCTCACTGGCTTCCTTTGCCCTGATAACGTAGTTGGTTTGCTCATCCACCTTGTAGACCCTGTTCTCAACCATAGAAGCTGCAGGAATCTTGAAAATCTATTGGACAACTGCAGATGCTGAAGCTTCTACCTTCTCAGTTCCCTTACACGCCACGCTTTCAGTTTAGTTACCTGGTTCAGACTGATGACTAAATTTAATTAAGGGATGTGATTGCCTTCTGGAACAAAGTGCTCAAGTCCCTTTCCACATCCCTGATGTATTATTGTGTCTGTAACTTGGCCTTCAGCTCATTAACTCTGAGCCAAGGCCCTTTGATCCACAGACTGTTAGTGCAGCTATCCATTGGCATCCAGCAGCTCCTACATACCACAGCCACAACACCTCCCGTGGCATCTTCATGAGATGTTACTTCATTTATTTTTCTTGTATTAATAATTTAAATTAAACAATTCTGCCTGGTGGAATTACTGCTGGACAGTTAAAACCAGAGACCCAGCTAATGTTCTGGGGATCTGGGTTTCAAACCTGCTAGAGTGGAATTTGAATTCAAGAAAAATCTGAAATTAAGAGTCTAATGATGACCATAAAATCCATTGTCGATTGTCAGAGAAAAAAACCCATCTGGTTCACTAACATCCTTTTGGGAAAGGAAACTGTTGTCCTTATGGGGTCTGGCCTCAGTGTGACTCCAGATTCATAGCAACGTAGTTGATTCGTAACCACCCCTTTAGGCAATTAGGGATGGGCAATAAATGCTGGCTAGGTCAGAGACTTGTGAATTAATGTATGAAAAACACAAAATTCTCCTTTCTCCACTACGATAATATGCTACAAGATTCATTTTTTTTTGCTATGTTTACATATAACGTAATACTGATCTAAATGGTGGTTTTAATGGTCATGTCAGTTCCACTATATTGTGAACAGCATATTTTCCCTTTGCAGCACCATGATTAATGACAGGTTTTATTAAAGCTGTTTTATTTGTTAGTAAGAACAATCTTCTATTCATTCCGGTCAATGCCAGTTTAGAATTGATTTATATCAGAGGACTCTGAGGGGATGAAGGCACACAAAGCTTCTTTGATACGATGGCCAAGGGATTCCAGTGTTTTTTTAAACCACTGATCATTTTTTAAAATTGCTACAGGCTCCTTAGTGCAACAGCAACAAGTACACTGAATAGCCTTTTATGCTCTTGACTTGATATCAAAACAGAGCACCATAATTAAAAATTTGTATTTATAAAGTATGTTTAGGATAATAAAATGCCACAAAGCAATATACATGAAGATTATAAATCAAAATATCATACTGAAAATGAGAAGGTAGTCAAAGGTTTTGAGGAACATCTTAAAGAGGAAGGCAGCTAAACAAGTGTGGGAAGAATATCACAGCTTGGAGTCTAGGTAACTGAAGGAAGGGCCATCAACGCTGCAGAGATTAAAATTGTGGATTCTCAAGAGGCCATATTAGAAAAGTGCAGAGGACAAGGAGGCTGCTGTGTCAAAGCAGTTTAGTGTGCCTTCAGAGATCGTCGGAGCTGCAGATGCTGGAGAATCTGAGATAACAAGGTGTGGAGCTGGATGAACACAGCAGGCCAAGCAGCATCAGAGGAGCAAGAAGGCTGATGTTTCGGGCCTAGATCCTACTTCAGAAATCAGCAGAAGGGTTTTGGCCTGAAACGTCAGCCTTCTTGCTCCTCTGATGCTGCTTGGCCTGCTGTGATCATCCAGCTCTACACCTTGTTTTCTAAAATTCTGGAATTCCCTTCCTAACATTATGGAACACACACCTACACTCAAGGACTACAGTGGTTCAAGAATGCAGCTCATTACTACCTTCTCAAGGGTAATTAGGGATAGGCAATAAATGTTAGCCCAGCCAGCAATGCCCACATTTCTGAATTAATCGTGAAAAATATGGGTGAAATTGGCCAGCCCAAGAAATGGAGAGAAGTTCATCTTGGGGTCAATTACAACAACAACTTCCCAGTACAGTTGATGTCAGTGGCAAGCTTGTTAGATATTTACTTTAATGAAATAGTGAATCTACCGCAAGAAGGAAGAAGGAATTAGGGAACAGTGAAACATTAGGAGCAAATAGCCTCTTGAGCTAACTCTGACATTCAATCAGATCAAGGCTGATGTCTTCCCTGAAGAAGGGTCCCAACTCAAAAAAGTCAACTTTCCTGCTCCTTTGATGCTGCCTGGCCTGCTGTTTCCTCTAGCTCCACACTGTGTTATCTCTGATCTCTACCTTGATCCCTTTATTTGTAATATTGCTCCACATTCCTTGATAATTGCCTGGATAACACACAAAACAATACTTTTCACTGAATCTTGGGACATGTGACAGAATTAAATCAAATCAACATTTTAGAGTTTGGAAAGTACCGTTGAAGGAGTTATGATGAATAGGTGCAGTGCATCTTGTGGATTGTACAAACTGCTGTCACAATGCTGTGATGCTGGAGGGAATGAATGCTGAAAATGGCATATGGTATGCTAGTCAAGCAAGCTGCTTTGTCGTGGCTGTTATCAAGTTTCTTGTGTGTCGTTAGAGCAGCATTCATCCAGGCAAGAGGAAAGTGTTCCACCACACTCCTGACATACTTTGGGGAATTCAAAGTTGATTTAACTACCTCAGAATTCTGAGTTTCTGATTTGCTATTGTAGCCGCAGTTTATAATACAGCTGGTCCAGTCCAGTCCAGTGTCAGGCCATTGGAACCACAAGACATTGATAGCATGATTTGAATGACAATGATGGTAACCATCAAGGGGAGATGGCTTATTGTCTCTCAATGCTCTCTCAAGTATGTAATCTAGACCAATATTTCAGTGCATTACTGCATACCACACATTCATTTCAAAAGAATTAAATTCCACCAAAAAGGTCTGACTTGGAGACCTTCACTCATTGCAGCATCCACAACCTTTTGAGCATCAGTACCATATTTTAATTATGGTTTGTGTGGATTTTGTGCTTTTTGGTCAGGTTTCTGAATAGCCCAGCTCTAATTTTCAGATTTATCCTTTTCTTCTTGGATTCCTCGATCAGAGAACGTAGCTATTTCCAGAGCTACCATGTCATTTTTTTAACAGCTTAAACGTCTTGCTCAGGCCATCCCTCCTGTGACTGTACTCAAGGCAGCACACACAAAGTTTGTGCAAGTGTATCTCACTGTTTAACTCTCGAAGCCTAGGTACAATTCTGGTTAATCTGTGCTCTAACATCCTTCTGGGGGGACGTCCAGAACTGATTTCAGTGTCCAGATGTGATCTGATCGAGGCTTTACACAACTGAAACATGATATGCACCTACCTTGAGAGAAAGACAAATTCCATTTGTCTGTCTGATGGATTTATGTGACTATGCTGAACTTCAATGATTTGTGTACAAGGACTCCCGAGTCTCTCTGCTCCCCTACGTTCCATCTGATTAAATGTTAAACTGAGGTTATCTACCCTCTTGGGTAAATGCCAAGACTCGCATGGCATCATTTCAAAGAAGAGGAGGGAGTTATCCTGGCCAATCTTTAACCCTTGATTAATATAATTAAAACAGATTATCACATTGCTGTTTCAGGTACTTTACCCTGCACTAATTGGTCACCAGATCCCTACATCACAACAGTGGCTACACTTCGAAAGTATCGCATTGCAGAGCATTTCAAGATGGCCTGGGGTCATGAAAGGTGCATTTTAAATGTAAGTTTTTTCTTTCTTTAGACAATGCCCTGAGTTACCTCTTTTCATCCCAAAGTCCTCAGAGGCGCAGTGATTTTGTACACAAGCAGCAGTGATTTAAACAGGCAGATAATAGGTTTAGTAATGTTGGTTGGAAAACAAATGCTGGTCAGAACTCTGAGAGATGTCCCCTACTCCTCAAATAGGATCGCGCTCTCATCACTTTATGGGGCAGACAGAGTCTTGGTGGGATTTAATTCTTTTGAAATGAATGTGCAGTGTGCAGTAATGCGCTGAAATATTGGTCTAGATTACATACTTGAGAGAGCATTGAGAGACAATAAGCCATCTCCCCTTGATGGTTACCATCATTGTCATTCAAATCACACTATCAATGTCTTGTGGTTCCAATGGCCTGACACTGGACTGGACTGGACCAGCTGTATTATAAACTGCGGCTACAATAGCAAATCAGAAACTCAGAATTCTGAGGTAGTTAAATCAACTTTGAATTCCCCAAAGTATGTCAGGAGTGTGGTGGAACACTTTCCTCTTGCCTGGATGAATGCTGCTCTAATGACACGCAAGAAACTCAATAACATCCATGACAAAGCAGCTTGCTTGATTAGCATACCATATACCATTTTCAGCATTCATTCCCTCCAGCATCACAGCATTGTGACAGCAGTTTGTACCGTCCACAAGATGCACTGCATCAATTCACCAATTCAACGGTACTTTCCAAACTCTAAAATGTTGATTTGATTTAATTCTGTCACATGTCCCAAGATTCAGTGAAAAGTATTGTTTTGTGTGTTATTTGGGCAATTCATACCTTACGGAAGTATATCAGTGTAATAGAACAGAATGTAGCGTTACAGCTACAGGGTAAGATCAACGTTAATATGAGAGGTCTGTTGAAAAGTATGATAACAGCAGGGAAGGAGCTGTTCTTGAATCTGTTGGTACATGTTTTCAAACTTTTGCATCTTCTGCCTGAGGGAAGATGGTATAAACAGGGTTTTTTGATTACATTGGCTGCTTTCCCAAGGCAATGGGAAGCATAGACAGAGTCAACGATGGAAGGCTAGTTTTCATGATGGACTGGGCTGTGTTCAGAACTCTTGTAATTTCTTGTGGTCTTGGGCACAGCAGTTGCTGTACCAAGCTGTGATGCATCAGTTGAAAGCATCCTGTAAAAGTTGGTAAGAGTCATTGTGGACATGCCAAATTTCCTCAGTTTTCTGTGGAAGTAGAGGCGTTGTTGTGCTTTCTTGACTGTAGTGTTGATGTGGATGGACCAGGAGAGATTGTTGGTGATCTTTTCTCCTAGGAATTTGAAGCTCTCAACCACGTCCACATCGGCACCATTGATGCGGACAGGGGTGTGTCCTCCACTCCATCCTGACTTGGAAATAGGAGGTCGTGAGAACAGCAGATGCTGGAGTCAGAGTCAATGCAGTGTGGAGCTGGAGGAACAGAGCTGGAGGAACACAGCAGGCCAGGCACCATCAGAGGATCAGGAAAGTCGATGTTTTGGGTATACACCCTTCCTGAAGTCAATAACTGCCTCCTTAATTTTGCTGACCTAGAGGGAGAGATTTTTTTTTTAACCCCATGCCATGAAGCTGTCTATTTCTTTGCTGTGCTCTGTCTTATTGTTGAAGATGTGACCCACTATGGAGGTGTCATCAGCAAACTTGTAAATAGAGTTGGAGCAGAATTTAGCCACGCAGTCATGAGTGTATAAGAAGTATAGTAAAGATCAGAGTATATGGTCTTGCAGGGCACCAGTGGTGAGGATTATTGTGGAGGAGCAGTTGGAGCGTATATTTAGTAATTGCGGATCCCCTGCGAGTTCCACTCAGATACGCTCCATCCTGACTTGGAAATAGGAGATAACAAGAACTGCAAGGCTGGGGTCAGAGTCAATACAGCGTGGAGCTGGGAGCACACAGGTCAGGCAGCATTAGAGGAGCAAGAAAGTCGATGTTTCGGGTTTACACCTTTCATCAGGAGTGGAGAGGGGAAGGCGGCTTCTAAATAAATTGGGGCGGTGGTGCTGGAAGATGGTAGGTGGAATGGTGATAGGTGGATGCAGGTAGGCTATATTGGAGATAAGTCATGGAAGTAGTTGGGCAGGTAGGTGAGAAAGAAGATGGGCAGGTTGTGTCAGGTCAAGGAGGTGAGGATGACAGCGAGGGTTGGACATGGGATGAGGCTGGGGGTGGAGAGATTTTAAAACTGGTGAATTCCACGTCTAGGCCATCGGGCTATCAGTTCCCGAGGCAGAATGTGAGCTGTTGTTCCTCCAGTTGGCATGTGGCATCATTTTGGCACTGGAGGAGGCCCAGGATGGACATGTCATCAAGGGAGTGGGAATGGGAGTGGGAGTTAAAATGGTTGGTGACTGGAAGGTGTTGTTGATTAGTGTCCAGCGTGCAGGTGCTCAGTGAATTAGTCACCAATTTGTGGGGTGGTATGTGAGAACCAGGGGGACTCTGTCCTTATTTTTGTTGAGGGGTGTGGAGGTCTGAGTGCAGAAGTGTGGGAAACACTCAAGATGCAGTTGAGGGCTCAACCTCTACATTCAGTGCATCATCCTCTGCCACTTTCGCCACCTACAATCCAACTCCACCACCAAAAAGATATTTCCCTCCCCACCCCTATTTGCCTTCTGTACGGACTGCTCTCCCCACGACTCCCTTGTCCACTCCACACTCCCCACTAACCCCACCACACCCGGTATCTTTCCCTGCAACCACAGGAGGTACTACACCTGCCCCTACACCTTCCCCCTCACCTCTGGCCAAGACCCCAAACAATCTTTCCAAATCCAACGGGGATTCACCTGTACGCCCTCCGGCCTGGTCCACGGTATCCGTTGACCCGATGTACTGTTCTCTGCAGCAGTGAGACCAAGCATAGACTCGGTGATCATTTCGTACTGCACCTGCGCTCTGTACGCTATAATCAACAGCACCTTTGGTTGCCAACCATTTTAACTCCCCCTCCCATTCCCTTGATGACATGTCCATCCTGGGCCTTCTCCAGTGCCACAATGATGCCACACATAAACTGGAGGAACAACACCTTATATTCCACCTCAGGAGCCTACAGCCCAATGGCTAAAACACCAGTTTCAAAATCTCCCCACCCCTGGCCTCATCTCATGTCCAACCCTCCCTCTCATCCCCGCCTCCTCAACCTGACACAACTTTTCCATCTTCTTTCTCACTTATCTGCCCCATCTTTCCCACTGTCCGATTTCCACAACCCCCTCTTACGCCCACCTACCTTTCCCCAGCCCCCAACTCCTATTTATTTCCAAGCTCCATTCCAAGTCCCCAGTCCCGATGAAGGGTGTAAACCTGAAACGTTGACTTTCCTGCTTGTCTGATGCTGCCTGATCTGCTGTGTTCCTCCAGCTCCACGCTGTACTGACTTGGAAACATATTGCTGTACTTTCACTGCTGAGTCAAAATGCTAGATCTCCCTTCCTAACAAACTATGGGTGTTTCTATAGCTCCAAGGACAGTAGTGGTTCAAGATGGCAGCTCAACAGCACTCTCTTGAAAATACTTAAGGACGAACAATAAATACTGCCCAAGCCGGCGATGCCTGTATCCGCTAAACGAACAAAAATGTAGCACTGAATTATCCGTTGAGACAGGAGTTACCTTTATTGTTTCCAGTATTCAGCCAAATCGCTTGTAGAATTGGTGTGAGGGGCACAATGAAGATAAATGACAATTCCAAACAATTTAATCTGGTTGTATAGGTGGTTTAAAATATCTCCATTATTTATGAAGCTAGTTGACCAAACTTGGGAAATGCATATTTTATGTCAATTTCCTGTCTAGGAATTTAGTGAATTACCTAATGGAATCCAGCCTTTAATTTACTAACTTGAAGATCCAGGCATTTTGGAAACCTACTAAAGAAGCATCTTGCAATTTTATAGTGCCCTTTTCTCTCAGAATCCTCACTTTTCCCAGCTAATGAATATTTTGAAATAGCTACTGTTATGTGTGCAAAGACAGCAGTCCTTTTGAACACAGATGCACCCTGCAACAGCAGTGCAA
Source organism: Stegostoma tigrinum (assembly GCF_030684315.1). NCBI lineage: Eukaryota > Metazoa > Chordata > Chondrichthyes > Orectolobiformes > Stegostomatidae > Stegostoma > Stegostoma tigrinum. The sequence continues at coordinate 13,612,742 of NC_081356.1, read as the reverse complement.
TAAATACCTCAGTTATACTTGGTGATGTTGGTGGTAAGATAGGTAGAGATCAACATACTGAGAGGATTCCCTTTTTCTTATTTCAAATAGGGGCATGGCATCTTTAAAAGCTACCTGAACTGTTTAATAGGACCTTGGTTTAATGAAACCAGGCTAACTTCAACTCCAGGATAACAAAGTGTAGAGTTGGATGAACACAGCAGGCCAAGCAGCATCTTAGGAGCACAAAAGCTGACGTTTCGGGCCTAGACCCTTCAGCATCTGCAGTTCCCATTATCTCTAACCTCAACTCTAGTGAGATGCTTTGCTGTTGTCACTTAGAGGGAACTGAAGCCAAAATTAATCTGCAGATAGTTTTGCAGAATTGAAGTGATTTGATTGAACTTTGTTGCGAAGGTTCACTATCAATAATCTTGGAAGTTTTTGTTTTTACAGTGAGGGGAATAATTTTTCACAATTCTTAATGATTTCCAGCAGTTTTCCTACATGTTCTAAGCGATATTACATTAAACCAGAGTTGCACTATAGGACAGACATTGAAGAGCACAAACCTAAACTCAAGTTTTCAAAGTTACACTAAACTACAGGTTGTCAGGCACAAATCTTTTGATTTAATGTTTAGCTTATATAAAATGCATATTTAACACACATTATCCAATTCATTTGAGTTCACACAGAAATATGATCAGATTGGAAAGTCAAAGTTGCTATTGCACTATAAAAGCAGATGAACACGTGATACGCATATCTAATATTCTTCTACCACGTTTGTTTTAAATTGCTTAAGAGCGGACAAAGGAATGTTAACAAATACAAGACTTTGTTTATCCTGTGTTTTTGGAAACAGAAATTTCTAGCCTTGTATATGATCATACAAGGCAAATCATGTCCTGTTGAACATCTTGATCATGATGAGTAGGGCTCCAGATTTGCAGCATGTGATCCAGATTTGCTACAGTATAACATTAAGAGAATGCTGCACTGCCATCTTTAAAATGACAAGTTATATTGAATCCACTTCTGCTTGTTGAGGAGAGCAATAATAGATCATGTAGATCTCAAGAATCTATTTAAAGAGGGACATTTTGGGGGGAGGAGAGGGGACATGGTGTTCTTCAATTATACTGACCAATATTTATCCCTTCACCCACATTGACCAGAACAGATGATCTGGTCATTTAGCTCATTTGCAGTTTGTGGAGTATTGCTGTTGACTGCTATATTTGCCAACAACACAAGTAATTAGGTCAAATTTCACCTGGCTCTGAATGACATGGACTATGGAGAGATGAGTGGCAGCATCCGGTGAGAGATTTGGTATAACTAATCACAACCTTTAGATCACCTTGCCATTTGTTCACTTTTAACAAATGACATGGCAAGATTGATGCTGGGCAGTTGCAAATTTACAATTCACGCTCAGTAATGCCTTGTTAGAAACTAACTCACCAGGGGTAGTAATCTTACCAAATTCACCATACAAACCAGCCATCATGAAAATTTGACATGGAAGCCAGAGCACGTTCTAAGCTACTTCAACTTGCTTGCACTACCTTGATGACAGACAAACTGAAGAGCTGAGCATAATGTGTGTTTAAACTAAGTAGTGGGGGGGAGGGGACAAATTGGAAATTTAAGAATGAAGTTAAAGGGAAAGTGAGAAAAAGAGATGCTAAGAAAGACAAAAGAATCAACGGAGCAGAAAACTCAAGAAGGGATCGCCAAGTGAAATAGGGATTGATAGGAAGGGTGAGGGGAGTAACGAATTAAAAGTATTATATTTCTTATGTTTCGTGCATTCATATAAGGTGGATGAGATTGAGGCTCAGTTGGAAATTGGCAGGTACGATGTTGTGGGGATAACTGAGGCATGGCTTCAAGTGGACAGGGCCTGGGAAATGAATATTCAAGGTTGTACGTGCTATCGAAAGGACAGACTGACGGGCGGGGGGAGGGGGGGGGCGGGGTGGGGTGGCTCTGTTGGTGAGGAATGATATTCAGTCTCTTGCGAAGGGGGACATAGAATCAGGAGATGTAGAGTCAGTATGGATAGAGCTGAGGAATTCTAAGGGTAGAAAGACCCTAATGGGAGTTATCTACAGGCCCCCAAACAGTAGTCTGGATGTAGGGTGTAAGTTGAATCAGGAGTTGAAATTGGCATGTTGCAAAGGTATTACTACAGTTGTTCTGGGGGATTTCAACAAGTAGGCAGACTGGGAGAATCAGGATGGTACTGGACCCCAAAAAAAGGAATCTGTGGAGTGCCTCCAAGGTGGATTTTTAGAATAGCTGGTACTGGAGCCTACCAGGGAGGAGGCAATTCTGGATCTGGTCTTGTGCAACAAACCAGATTTGATCAGGGACCTTAAAGTAAAGGAGCCATTAGAAGGTAGTGACCATAATGTGATAAGTTTTAATCTGCAATTTGAGAGGGAGAAGGGAGAATCGGAAGTGTCAGTATTGCAGTTGAACAAAGGGAACTATGGAGCTATGAGGGAGGAGCTTGTCAAAGTTCGATGGTACAATACCCTCGCAGGGATGGCAGTGGAACAACAATGGCAAGTATTTCTGGATATAATGCAGAAGGTGCAGGATCACTTCATTCCAAAGAGGAAGAAAGATCCTAACGGGAGGCAGGGGCGGCCGTGGCTGATGAGAGAAGTTAAGGACTGTATAAAAATAAAAGAGAAGTAGTATAACATAACAAAGATGAGCAGGAAGCTGGAGGACTGGGAAACTTTTAAAGAGCAACAGAAGATAACTAAAAAGGCAACACGCATAGAGAAAATGAGATACGAAGGCAAATTGGCCAAAAATATAAAGGAGGATAGTAAAAGCTTTTTTAGGTATGTGAAAAGAAAAAAAATGGTTAAGACTAAAATCTGGGCTCTTGAAGACAGAAACGGGTGAATTTATTATGGGGAACAAGGAAATGGCAGAAGAGTTGAATGGGTACTTTGCATCTGTCTTCACGAGAGAAGACACAAGCGATCTCCCAGATGTTATAGTGGCTGAAGGAACTAGGGTAATAGATGAACTGAAGAGAATTTATATTAGGCAGGAAATGGCGTTGGATAGACTGTGAGGGCTGAAGGCTGATAAGTCCCTGGGCCCTGTTGGTCTGCATCCCAGGGTACTTTAGGAGGTGGCTCTTCAAATTGTGGACGCATTGGTAATCATTTTCCAATGTTCTATAGACTCAGGATCAGTTCCTGCGGATTGGAGGGTGGCTAATGTTGTCCCACTTTTCAAGAAAGGAGGGAGAGAGAAAACAGGGAATTATAGACCGGTTAGTCAGACGTGAGTGGTGGGAAAGATGCTGGAGTCAATTATAAAAGATGAAGTTACGACTCATTTGGATAGCAGTAACAGGATAGGTCAGAGTCAGCATGGATTTACGAAGGGGAAATCGTGCTTGACAAATCTTCTGGAGTTTTTTGAGGATGTAACTATGAAGACAGACAAGGGAGAGCCAGTGGATGTGGTGTACCTGGACTTTCAGAAAGCCTTTGATAAAGTCCCACATAGGAGATTAGTGAGCAAAATTAGGGCACATGGTATTGGAGGCAAAATACTGATTTGGATTGAGAACTGGCTGGCTGACAGGAAGCAAACAGTAGTGATAAACGGATCCCTTTCAGAATTGCAGGCGGTGACCAGTGGAGTACCGTAAGGTTTGGTGCTGGGACCGCAGCTGTTTACAATATAAATTAATGATATAAATGAAGGCATTAAAAGTAATATTAGCAAATTTGCTGATGACACAAAGCTGGGTGGCATTGTGAAATGTGAGGAGGATGAGATGAGAATACAGGGTTACTTGGACAGGCTAGGTGAGTGGACAGATGCATGGCAGATGCAGTTTAATGTGGATAAATGTGAGGTTATGCACTTTGGCAAGAATAGGAAGGCAGATTACTATCTAAATGGAGTCAAATCAGGTAAAGGGCAAGTACAACAAAATCATTATCTTCTTGCACATCAGTCAATGAAAGCAAGCATGGAGGTACAGCAGGCAGCGAAGAAAGCTAATGGCATGCTGACCTTCATAACAAGAGCAATTGAGTACAGGAGCAAAGAGGTCCTTCTGCAGCTGTACAGGGCCCTGGTGAGACTGCACCTGAAGTATTGTGTGCAGTTTTGGTCTCTAAATTTGAGGAATGACATTCTTGCTATTGAGGGAATGCAGCGTAGATTCACGAGGTCAATTCCCAGAATGGCGGGACTATCATATGTTGAAAGATTGGAGCGACTGGGCTTGTATACACTTGAGTTTAGAAGGATGAGAGGGGATCTGATTGAGATGTTTAAGATTATTAAGGGATTGGACACTCTGGAGGCAGGAAGCATGTTTCCGCTGATGGGTGAGTCCAGAACCAGAGCTCACTATTTAAGAATAAGGGGTAGGCCATTTAGAACAGAGTTGAGGAAAAACTTCTTCACCCAGAAAGTGGAGGATATATGGAATACTCTGCCCCAGAAGGCAGTGGAGGCCAAGTCTCTGGATACTTTCAAGAAAGAGATGGATAGATCTCTTAAAGATAGTGGAATCAAGAGTTATGGGGATAAGGCAGGAACAGGATACTGATGGTGGATGATCAGCCATGAACATAATGAATGGTGGTGCTGGCTCAAAGGGCCAAATGGCCTACTCCTGCACCTATTGTCTATAATTAACAAGTACTGGTACCCTTCAAACCCAGACAGTGACATTCCATGTTCCAGAGTCAACGTCACCATCCTGGCATTCTTCATTGCATTGTCTCTGTGCTCTTCGGGTGCAGGCTGGTCTAGGAGGGCACGCTAGCAACTGGCTAGCTGAATTGCGTACAGGTATTGCACAGGAAGAGGACCAGGCTGCCTACCTGAGCTAGTCTCCTGCTCTCTCAACTTTCATTTATTTACCTGATACCTACTGGTATCATGCCTGTAGCATGCATGCCCTGCTATGTCTTACAATGGCAATTGGCACAGCTGTACAAACAGGCAGCTGGCCACATTATGTAGCAGTCGTCTGCCACTCTTGAACCTTTATCACTTGGCCTCAGCATTAGCGCCAAACATACAGTATCTGCAGCACGTAGTGAGACATTTCTGAGTCACAGGGAATAGTTCATATTGAAGTCTATGAGGATACCCATCAGTTTGGGGATGGGGCAGCACAGTTAGTCAGGGGCAGCCTCCTGTACCAGCCTTGGAGTGTGCAGGGAAAGGTGAGAGAGGCTGTGCATTCTGAGTCATGCCTGCCCGTCAGTCTGGTCTGGATGGGTGAAGGTTAGTGCTGGCTGGTCAGGATAATCAAAGGTCTGGCTGTGATCTTCCTATCACCTCCGTTTTCAGAAATTAAGGAGGAAGAGAGGCTGGAAAAATATGGTGAGGAGAGGGGGAAGGGAGAGAGTTGTGATCACACTTGCATAGCTTGGGTGATGCCCTGGATTAAATCTACGGGGTTGACAGAATGGGCACCTAGAAGGGGAGAAAGTGGTATTGAGCATCTCGGTGGAGTGTTAATACTAAGGTTGAAAACCATTGGCAGAGGACCACTCATCATTCAAATCATAAAGAACACAGATAAAGTGCAATGATGGAGTCACTGGCTCTGAAGAGACTTGCAGTGGGCACAATAAGTAAACTGGCTTGTAAGGATGGCCTGGATCTGCAACTGGTTACTGAGTGTTTACAGGGGAACAATATTATTGGTAAGGAGAGGGTGACATCAGCTGTTGTCTGGCTTCTCCTGCCAGTGGCCTGGGATGTTTCATCCTCACCCTGGGAGCTGTCAGTGTCTGGAACAGACTGTGCCCTTCGAGAACCTGCTGCAATATCTTCATCTGTGCTGCTCAGAGTATCCAGGAGGCAGTGTGAATGATGGTCCACAATATGTCTGGACTGCATGTCCAAGATTGTAGTCAGACACACAGGAGCATGTAGGTGAGTACAAAAGCATTTGAAAGTTTCGCAAGTGAATGGACAGAAAACCATTCAGGAACTGGAATGTTTTGAGTAGGATCTGAGTAGTGATATTGTTGTCACTACAAGATGAACCTCAGTGATCTTCATTGATCCCCACAAAGTAGTTAGGAGGGTTAATAGTGATATATCAATAAATATTCTTATTGGAAGAATTGTTTATGCAAAATGTTGGAAAGTTATCATTGTAGGGAAGAACATGAGGAGGAACAAGTGTATCAGGTGCAAAAGTAGGAGATGATGGAGCTGGATGAACACAGCAGGCCAAGCAGCATCTTAGGAGCACAAAAGCTGACATTTTGGGCCTAGGCCCTTCATCAGCAAAATGGAGACAGTAAGATTGAGGTAGAAGGAGAGGTAGACAATTCTTGGAGGATCTCCTGCAGTTTAACTAGCTAACTTGGAAATACATGGACAGTTAGACACTAGGTTCCAGTACTTAGAGAATGGACAATGTGAGAATATTGTCAGACTACTAAGGAAGTACAGAATATCTGTAGAGATATACTTGGATGCGAGAGACAATTGGAACCAATAAAACAACATCCTCCTTATTTAACATTTAACACCAGAAAACAAGCTCAAGTGGAGCAGAGATTCAGTATGTACTGGAAAACCACTTGATTGAACCTAGACAAAGCAGCTGGAGTTCACCAATAGCATTGGTTCCTAAACCAGTTGGATCAGTTAGAGATAACAAGGTGTAGAGCTGGATGGACACAGCAGGCCACGCAGCATCTTAGGAGCAGGAAGGCTGATGTTTCAGACCCAGATCCCTGGTGTCTAGGCCTGAAAAGTCAGCATTCCTGCTCCTAAGATGCTGCTTGGCCTGCTGTGTTCATCCAGCTCTAGACCTTGTTATCTCAGATTGTTCAGCATCTGCAGTTCCTATTATCTCTGGATCAGTTAGACTCTTCTGTAGTTTTATGGATTTTTTTTTTCTGACAACTCTGTGATTGATTTCCAGCTCGCTACCCCGATGAGGTGTAACAATATTAAAGACTTGTATAATGTTTTTGCTCCTGGTATCTGCTTTTTCATTTCCGTTCTGTATTCATCTTGGTTTTCTACTGTATTTACTACCTAGTACCTGTCATATGCACACTTTTTCTTCTTGAATTTAATTTCTGTCTCCTTTGTTATCCAGGGATCTCTGGATTTGTTTACCTTTCCCATTTGTGATAATGTACTTGTACCCAAACCATCTCTTCTTTGGTTGGCCATCATTGAGCTACTGGATTTCCCATGAATGTTTGGCTCCAAACTATCAGCCCAGCTCTGTTCTTGCCGCATTGAAGTCCATGCTCCACCAGTTGATTATTCTTTGTCTGGTTTGCCCAATATCACTGTCTGACATCATCCTAAACATTATGATACAATGATCACTGTCCACTAAATGGTTTGCACTATCAGATGATCCATTTGACCCACCTAATTTCCAAGATTTGGATCTAGTAATGCTCCTTTTCACTCTAGACTGGAGACATACTGTTGCAGGAAGTCGTCCTGAACACAATCTAGCAAGACTTGTTCCTCACTGCCTCTTACAATACCACTACCTCAGTCGATATACAGGCATTTAAAGTTCCCCCATTATAATTACTCTCTGATATTTACATCTGTCTATAATTTCTTTGTAGATTTGTTCCTCTGTATGCTTCCCAATAGTTGGTGGTCAAGAAGTTACAACAAGCAATGTAATTGCACCCTTCTTATTCCTTACCTCTAGCCAAATCAATTCCAGTCTTGAACTCCCTGCAACATTCTCTTACTCCGCTTCTTGCAATACTCTCCTTAACCCAAATACTCCATCCCTACTCCTTTGTTCTCCCATTCATATCTTTTCTGAACACCCTGTAACGAGGAACCCAGTTCTGCCCTTCGTTAAACCAGGTCTTTGTTAGCACTACAACATCATAATCTGACATGGGAATGCCTGTAACTCTCCAATCTTGACTACATTCTATGTGTTCACGTATGTGAAATGTAATCCTGATTTAGACTCCATTACATTCTCCCTTAGTATACTCCACCTATTAACTTGCCATTCTCTATAGTACTATCCATCTCCCCCAGCATTTCATGCACCCTGGTATTATTTTCTAATATTCTCTTATGGCTCCCTAACTCCTGCTGAGTTAGTTAAAAACCTCCCTCATAGTAATAGCAAATGCCCTGCAAGGTATTCCAGTCCCAATTCTGTTCAGATGCAACCCATCTGGCTCATACAGATGGTATCTCTCCAATAGCAAAGCCAGTGTCCCAGGAGTCTAAGACACTCCCCCCTGCACCCTGTATACTCTTCTGAACAAAAACATTTGTGCGTGCGCGCACACACACACACACACACACACACACACACCCATATACATTTGTACTCTCAAAAAAACCCTCCTAATCGATGAATCATGATCAGGATCGTTGGTGATATCACTATTTTTCTTCGACCCATGTAAGGCCATTTGTAAAAGTCCCTGTTGCTTTTATGGTCTACTTAAGCTGACCATCTGCTCACACAGTAGAGGTCAAGCATAAACCTTTCCCAGTCTTTATGACTTAGACAAACATCAAACAGTACGTGTAATTATATAGATTATCATAGCACTCATTATTTTGTTCCTTCCCCGATGCCTTATTTAGCACTTGTAGGATCATCGTAACAAACTGCTTTCTGGAATGCTTTTTCAAAAATAAAATGTATTTATTTTATTCGATGTATCAAGTCAACAAACATGATAGATATGATTTGCTGTGTCATACGAAACTATACTATGCTTACAGTCAAATGCAGAGAGTGGTTATACTTACTTCTGTGAATCAGAAAGTGTGTACTGTCTGATGCTGCTAGGAACTTCCTTTGGTCAGGAGTGCCGGGGTAGCTGGGTGATCTTGATGCATCCAAAGTCAGTGCAGTGCTAGCTCATAGTTGTAACTCAAGGCCCAATGTCATTCAGCCTCTGCAGCAATTTTAAATTTAGCCTAAGAGGGGAAACCTGTTTGATGGATCAATTAGCTGAAAAGGCCTCCAGGTAAGTTTTTCACTTCTCTGGGGTCCACAGGAAAGCTTTTTGCCTTTTTTGCCCTAGGCTGTTTTCCTCCCCATCTGACTTCCCTCCATGTGATCAAAAGACACCCTTCCCACCTTCACTTTCATGCCACCCAGTAGCCAACCTTTCCAAGACTGGCAGCCACTTGTCACTTGCTAGCAGGCAAGTTAAATCTCATTTTCATGTGAATAAGGCTGTTTTATCAGTGAACACCAGGACATTTTTTGGTGTGACTAGTTCAATGTCAAATCAAATGCTGTACGTTCTTAGTGAGTTAGACAGGGCATCAACTTTCCTATGTAGCTATTGTTTTTAGAAAATCCAAAGGAAAAAAGTATCTTGTTTGAAGATCAATTTGTTAGAATGGGAGAGGAAGAAACCACATTGAATGGGGATTGGATGTGAGAACAAAATTCAGTTGAAAGAAAGGCAAGAGATATATTATTTGAGGGATATGGTAAAACTGGCTGCAATGTTGTAACCATCAAATGAGAAATTTCCTCAACAGTCAGCAAATGTCACTGGAAACTGACCATTTCCAAGATGCCTTATAAGGTTTTAAAGAAAATCTATTGAGGAATGTTATGTTACACCCAGACTCCGACAGAAGAGGAACTTTGGAAACGGTAATGAGGAACATCATCAAAACTGAAGTAAATTGCTAATACAACACTGCCCTTCTTACTTGTTAATAAGCTTTGACTCCCTTAATGAATAAATGCCTCTGGAAGTCAGATTTCCCAGCCAGGCCAAAGGAAGCAAGATAGTTGGCGTCACAGGAATTAAAACAAAAATAGAAAAAAGTCTCAATGACATTGTTGCCCTACCACAAAAATACAGGCCATGCCTTGGGCCAAAACAATAGGTTATTAGAAACAGTGATGCACAATTTATTTCATTTAATTCTGAAGTACTACTCAAAATAACACGGAGCTGTAAATACACTATAATTCCATTGGATTACCAAACTGTTGTTGTTGAACTCTGATGTATTGGGAGTTGTAGTCAGCCTTTTGGGGCATCACAAAGATTGCAAAATACTGTCGTATTTGGACCCTCATTATGTTAGTCATGTCCACAAAGTTGACTGACCAGTCCAAGGCGAAACAAACAAAAACATCAGTTTTCCATGATTCTAGCTTACTAATTAAATGCAATTAGAAGCTAGATTATTTTTACATTTTGGGTTATTTTAGAAAGAACTGCAGAATTAAATAAAGATAGCTGTGGGATTATGCAACATCTCATTTTAAACTCCAATCAGATGCTTAGCAAAGTACCCAATAAAAGTTGGCAGAGAGCAGCACCGAACATCAGGCAGTGAAGAAGTAAACCACTGTCAACAAATGTCTTTTAGAGCAGTAATCCGTCTCTGGAAATTTGCTATGCAGAAACAGAATTAAGATTAACACTTTCCTCAACCCATTCTCTGTTACCTTCAGATCACAGAATGTATCAGGGGCTGTAAATTACTTGGATGATAACATTATGCTTCAAAAACATGGGGTAAATTCTCATCTTTACCGTTCCCAGCAAAACTGTCTCAAATTTTAGAAACCCACACTGCGAATATAGGTGTGTTCTAAATAGTGATATTTGAATGAAAAGCACAAAGGATAAACATAGACCAAATATAGGTTGTGTATCTCAACAGTGTTGGGCAATTAGCGAGGATACTTGAGGTTATTTATTCTCTACTTCATACCTAGGTTGCACACATCCTCACATCCTGTGTGCTGGGAATTTCCTAGCCAATGTAGTTCTGAAATGATATATTTTGGTAGCATTCTTTGAAGAGGTTACAAGTAGGTTAAATAAAGGGGATCCCTAAGGTTTTGGAGTAGATTTGTAGCTTGGGTTGTGGATGTTGAGGTTGGTTGGCCTGCCAACCTGGTTTGTTGTTGTTCCACAGATGTTTCATTACCCTGCTGGGCAACACCATCAGTGCAGCCTCTGATGAAGCAGAACAACGAACCAGCTTGGCAAGTCAACCAACCCTGGCAAAGGGAATCCAGCAGATTTGTTACATTTGAATTCCAGAAGGATTTGATAATGTACTACATATTTAGGTTACTTCATAATGTAAGAACCTATGCTGTTGGTAGTGCGTTATCTTGGATAGAGTAGTGGCTTACTAATACAAGACAGAGTTCAGGTAAAGGGGGCATTTCCCGGATACCTGTAACTGGTACATTACCGAAAGGATCAGTGTTGCAGTCATGGCTATTTGACTTGGATGAGGAAAGTGAATGTACTTGAGCCAAATTTGTGGATGGCCCAATAACAAGTGGCAATGCATGTGCTGAAGATGAAACAGAGTCTGCAGAGGGATATAAACAGGTTAATTGAATGGGTAAAAACTTGGCTAATGGAGTATAATGTGGGAAAATGTGAGGTTATGTGCTTGGAGTGGGGAGTATATCTCAGTCCCCTTGTACAAAGTCTGATTAGAATGTGATTTATCTGGACTAATAATACTCAGGGTAGTTAAGAAACTATCTGTGGATGGAGTGGATTTATTTCTTGGGAATAACTTGACTGGAATGAAGTTATAACTTTGTCATTGTATCATGGGAAGTTTCAATGAGGCTCAAGAGATGGAACACTTGTGAGAAGATTCCAGCTGTTTTTTTTCTCATGTGGTGACCAACAGCAATGGCTAAACAAACACTATCGTTACAGGTCGCAGTAATGGTAGGGCAGTCAAAGCTCTCTTTGATAATGAGGATAATTCAAAAGATATGTTTGATGTGTTTTTATTAATTGAGGCTCAGGAAGCACAGACAGTTCACATTGCAGCTAAGCTGAACGAGTTCTGGATTTATAATATAAAAAATGAGTTTTGATAAGGAAGTAGAGACATTCTCACAACCTATAGATGAAGAATAGACAGTTGTTCATCAAATAATGGTATGCCCAGATATTGGAAGGAGATATTGCAACTAGCACAAGAAATGCCTTATAACAGGACCCTTATGAAATGGAAAATTTAAGGCATTGGATGAACAGATATTTTACATGGCTAAGACTTCATGAAGATGTTGTGTAGTTTTGTAAAACATATTGTAATACATGTAGTCAGAATACCTCAACATACGATCAAACCTGAAGAACCATACGGTCAAATGTTAGTAGATTGCATAAGACTTGCAGAAAATGAAAATAGGTCAATGGTAGATAAACTACAAGATCTTCCCATTGTCCTTCCTCTAAGTATGAGAACACAGTTTCTAATTGGTTTCAATGATGTTAGCTAATCAAATCATATAAAATTTGCTTGCAGAAGAGTCTACCTCTTCTTCCAGCTCAATCTTCAATGTCTCTTTCATCTGACCACCTGACACACTTGTTTCTCCTGAATGTCTTCTGTGTGATGGTATCTTTCCACGTTTGTGTAGGATAACTGCTGCTTCTTCCTAAGAGCAGGAGTATTTACAAACAAAGTGACTTTACTAACCTTTCATATGTACTACTGATTTTTGATTTTACAGATTCACTTTGCAAAGGCAATAATACCAATACTTAATCTCTGGCTGGAAACATGCTAGTTGCTAAATATTTACCTGCTATGAAACCTTTGAATGCTTTTGTGCTACTAACGTAATCCTGTATTTTTGTCGAGAAACATGGACATATGATCTAACATTTAAAGATTCTTCTTTTTGGTTAAGAACATGACCGCAGTTAATTTCAATGAATGTCTAATCACATGACCACAAGTAAATTCAAAGGGATTAAACCGATTTATATCCAGCTGATAACCGAAACAAAAACAGAAACTGCTGTAGGAAAGGAGACTTTGGGATTATTGGCTGTTCAACAATTTGAAGTTGATGTCTGACATAGTAACAAAGAAATATTAATCTACATTTTCCATGATAGACTGACATTCCCTGAAAAGTTTAAAATTCAGAGTGTGAGACCATTCAGATGGAATATTTTGTTTCAACCATAGAACATAGAACAGTACAGCACAGAACAGGCCCTTCAGCCCACGATGTTGTGCCGACCATTGATCCTCATGTATGCACCCTCAAATTTCTGTGACCATATCCATGTCCAGCAGTCTCTTAAATGTCCCCAGTGACCTTGCTTCCACAACAGCTGCTGGCAATGCATTCCATGCTCTCACAACTCTCTGTGTAAAGAGCCCGCCTCTGATATCCCCTCTATACTTTCCTCCAACCAGCTTAAAACTATGACCCCTCGTGCTAGCCATTTCTGCCCTGGGAAATAATCTCTGGCTATCACCTCTATCTATGCTTCTCATTATCTTGTATAAATGTATAATGTATATTCAGGCTGGATGCCTTGTTTGTGATGCACAGTGAAGGCACCTGAAGGATTCAATTCCTGCACCGGCTGAGGTTACCATGAAGGACTCTCTTAACCTCTCCTCTCGCCTGAGGCATGGTGACCCTTAGGTTAAACCACCACCAATCATCTGTCTGTAATGCGACAGTAACACTATGGTCCTCTGGGATGATGGTAGCCTTGCTTTTACAATTGTTAAATAGTTTTCAGCATTCTCCTGTGTGGAAAATGATCAAATAAGATCAAAATTTAAGAAATGCTGAGATTGTAAAAGGGAGAGGAAGGATGAATGGATATGAGTCTCATGTTTTGTTGTTTGTATTCCATAATCTTGTGCTAAAATATTTTTGAAATGTCATATAAAGACTGTATCTTCTAACTTTATTTTGATTGTGGACTGAATTGAGAAAAGGCTGTTTTACAAGGGTTGAAGAAGGAATTGCTGTACTTTTTAAAAGCAAGTTACTAAAACTCATAAGTCATGTTTACACTGTCGCTTTACAAGAAGTGGAGAAAGGTGCAAATTATTGGCATGATACTGGAGCATATATACAAAGTGAAATTCAGCCAGCAATACATGGCTAACAAAGTGTGAAGCTGGATGAACACAGCAGGCCAAGCAGCACCTTGGGAGCACAAAAGCTGACGTTTCGGGCCTAGACCCTTCATCAGAGAGAGAGAGAGAGAGAGAGAGAGAGAGAGAGCAATACATAGCTGATTAGTTTGTGCAATTGTGACAAGTTGTAGATCCAAGTGTCATCTACCTAATGGCAACTCTCTGGTTCCTGGGTACCTTGTGGTTGTAAATTTTACAGGAAGAAGCCTTGGAGGGGTGGTGTCTCTCTCTCCAGGAAAATACCTGTAGCTAAACAAAGCAAGTTGTTTTCTTCCACTGCTTACTATAAGCTGTGGCTTTCAAACAATAAGTCAGAGACTTTACAATTTGTGAGCCAGTCACTCTGTGCTTCCTGTGAAGAAGTGAAGCTCACAGAGCTAAAGGATTTGGCAAATAAAAGGAACCCTCCATTGAATCCTGAGGACTGATGCCATTGAACTGTTTTGTCGATATGTTCTTTCAATCCAAACATTAGTATCAGTTATTTTTGTCTCTGTATGTGTAGAGGGCTTTAGAAGGGGGATACAGTTATATGTTAGCAGCTCTAGTTTAACCTGTGGTTGAAATCTACTTAGTTATAATGACTAACAGTCCTTGTTAGGTACAGGAATCAGATTTGAGACTAAGACCACCAAACAGGTAAATTGGTGACTTTGTGTACTTTGACAATATTTTTAACCTTTGTGATGACTCCATTAATAATTCCAGTGTGCCACCACAGTGAGGTGATGGACTGAATGGCTGACTATTACCACGTTTCATAGTTTTATAGATAATCTGCTTAATCTAGTTGATGGATAAATATCGGTAAGGTCGCTGGGAGAGTTCGTTGAATAGCGCTGTGGGATTTGTTTTGCATCCAACTCAAAAGGGACCTTAGATTAACATCTTGTACTATATTACAAAATCAATGCACATCTTACTCAAACATGGCACCTTTAACACTGCCTAAATATTTGTGTTCTATAACATTCTGAAAGCGTTAATGTTGAAGTTACATTGGCTTCACACAACCTGATGATAATGTCAGAGACTTGAAGGGGATGGGTAGTGATAAATATAAATCTGATTACATACATCATATGAATGTGTAGATATTTATTGTAGAGAATAAGGCTTAGGGGAGATCTTGTATACTGTACTGTTTCTGAAAGTGTTAACATTGAAGTTGTATTTGCATCATCCAACCTCATGATATTTCAATCTTTGTAACGAAGAAACAATTAGTTTTGCACTGGGCCCCACTGGAAACATTTATGACATACCTGGCTCTTGATAGTTGTGACTATGCCTATCTAGTTAATGTTAATTATACCCACTATCATGCAATAAAAAAACTATACCTTGTCATGTACAGTAAGTGCCTCTTCCTGTTAAGACTCTGCAATGGTCTATCCTGTGCCACTGATAATTAGCTAGGCTCTTAGACTTAGCATTGAAAGGTGGATCAGCTGCCAGTGGTCAGTATTCAGAGTCCATACATCACAGATGTGACAGATTGCAGTACCTCTGCAGTGGGGGTTGAACCGATAAGTTACTAACTCAGAAGCAAGAGTTCTACCACTTAGCCACTGGTGACATGAAATTTGAGAGACAGTAATCTAGTGTGAGTGATGCACAACACTTTTTACTTCATTTTCCTAGATTGTGCTCAGGAAATTGAGCAGTACTGACAACAAAGGCTTCCACCCCTTCAATGTGTAGTTGTTGTGTGACCATAGGCAAGGCATCATGCAGGTAAATATCCAATATACTGACCCAGACAAGATGCATTCCTCTAATACACTGCGACAGCTGTAATGCAGCCTCTATGGCCAAGTGACCAACTACCGTGAATTCTCTGCAACCATCACACGTATTTTGGCTATTTGCCCAGATCCTGGATCAGGCTCACTTTGAGGTGGCTTTTGCCCCAGGTTTTCAGTGTCTCTTCAGGCCTTTTTTGCACATGCACTGGTTGTAGCAGGTGTCTGGCTTTTGTTTGGGGCTGTCCTGTGCGTGGACAGAGTGTGGAACTGTTAAATGGCAGTATCAGAATTGGAACAAGTTCTGTGAAGAGAGGGGAGAGAAAAGAGCACTTTTAAGCTTTCCCTGCAAAACCCACAGTTTGCACCTTCATTCAGAGAACTGCAAACTGAAATTGGCCTCCAGTTGTTATAAAGAGCGAGCATAGGATGGCCAGTGACACCCTCAGTCTGCTCTCTGGTACCCCCAACACCTGCCCACCCCAGCGCTCAGGTTTGTCTGCAAATCATCTGTATCAGGTCAACAACATACCACCCAACTTTCACAGGTTTTCCAACATTCTCCTGCCACACCTCAACTCCCACCCTGCTTTGATAGTTTGCCCAGCAAACACCTAGTCTCACTCTCTCAGATTGTCCAGCAATCCTTTGTTACATTGCAATAGATTTTCCAGAGCCCCGAACAACTTGACCTGCCAATCCCACTCTAAAGGCTTTTCCAGCCCCCACCCCAAAGCAACGTTACCCTTTTCTTCAGAATCAGTCACGTTTCTATGGCAAACCAAAGGCTGGCTACTTGGAATCAAGGCTCTCCACTGATGAAATGGTTCATAACTCTGTTCTACAGCCCACATCATGTTTGTGTGTGCAGTATGAATATGATGAAGTGCATCACAAGGAATCTCACAGATATGACAATTAGTATCCTGAAGTAACAATTCCATTGCATAGATCTTTCTGTTCATGAATCTTGAAATTTGTGGCGATCTGCTGCATGCAGCAGAATCTTGTCGTCATGACAGCATTACTTTCCCTGTGACTAGTTTCAAATGAGAAGATGTGGAAGGGGTATGGGAAGGGAGGTTAGAATTCAGGCAGCCCCTTTCTGCCCGAAATGTATTGAAAGAAATAATTCAAGTGTGATACTGGTAACCACATCACCAATTTCCCCCATTGATTATGAATAAGCTCGTAGTCCTTACTTTCACTCTGTCACTCATCATCATAGTGCCTTCTTTGCCACAATGCAAAAACAGAAGCCAACATAAAATAGACATTCCAATCCAAATTTATAAATTATATATGACACATTGCATGCAAAAGTAAATTAGTTATCCTTGTGCATTCCCATTCAAGTCCTGTTTTCTTGTGCCTTTATTTATTCCCACCTTTCTAATAGGTGTTACCCAGTCAGTGCACGATTGGTGGTGGAAGGCTGCTAACTTTCAGTGGAATGTGGCCAGCAGCAGCTTCGCCTTGCTGGCTAAACGGCAACAGCAAGGGCAGTGGCAATGTTGGGAGAAAGAATACTATCATCCTGAGAAAGGCATTTAGGTTTGCGCTGAACAAGTAAAGCTGATTCCAGTAATTTGTTGGAAGACAGGTCACCGGACTACATTGCTACCCTGGAAATCCATTTTAACATTAACATGATGACATGTTGAAATTCAGACTTACCAAACTCAACCCATTCCAATCTCCTGAACAGATACAGGGTCCCGGCATCAACTGAGCCGGAAGGAAGCTGTATGTGTAATAATGTTTTTGTTTATTTTGAGTATTATTACTTTTATAAACTGTATATCTAATAGCCTTCTCACTCCCCAGTCCATGGAAATCCTTTATCTGAGTAGTTCTGGAAAAAACCTTTGATATCGCGCTCCTACCCAGTTCACACTAATACTCCCTTGTCTTCATAGTCTTGCTACAGTGCTCTCATCCGCAACTTAACTCATGCGTGCCATCCAGACATCCCAATCTGATCTAGTCCCATTTGCCAGAATTTGGCCCATATCCCTCTAAACCGTTCATATACCCACCCAGATGCCTTTTAAACACTGTAATTATACCCACCTCCACCACTTCCTCTGGCAGCTCATTCCATAGACATACCACCCTCTGCGTGAAATAGTTATCCCTCAAGTCCAAATCTTTTCCTTCACAACTTAAACCTATGCCAAAGTTTTGGATTACCTCACCCTAGGAAAAAAAGACCTTAGCTATTCACCCCATTCATGCCTCTTATGAGTTAAAAAACCTCCATAAGGTCACCCCTCAGCTTCCGATGCTCCAGGGGATTAAAAAGTCCCAGCCTGTTCAGCCTTTCCCTGTAACTCAAATGTTCAGTCCCAGCAACATGCTTGAGTCTTTTCTGTACCCTATCAAGTTTAACAACATCTTCCCTACAGAAGGGTGACCAGAATTGTACACAGTATTCTAAAAGTGGCCTCACCAATGTCCTGTACAGCCACACCATGACATCCCAACTCTTATACTCTATGCTCTGATCAATGAAAGCAAGCATGCCAAACACCACCTTCTCCACCCTGTCGACCTGCAACTCCACTTTTAAGGAACGATGCATCAGCACTACTAGGTCTCTTTGTTCAGCAGCACTCCCCAGGGTCCTACCATTAACTGTATAAGTCCTGCCCTAGTTTGCCTTACTAAAATGAAAAACCTCACATTTATCTAAATGAAACACCATCTGCTACTCCTCAGCCCATGAAGATCCTGCCTTTATACCAGCTTCTATGATAACCACAAGATCTCGGGTATGTGAGGATCTTAGCTGGTTGCTACAAATGTGAAATTGAGTGATGATGTACTTATTATCAATATCTTAATACTGTCCCTTCACTGTTTGGGTAGGTTAGAGCTCAAGTATTTGGAATCAAAATGCACAAATGTCAGGTTGAGATGCAAGGAGAAAGCAGGAATTGCTTACATCAGGTGCAGTCAATATGAGAAGTAAGATGGGGATGAAGTTGTTCAGTGGGTCAGGAATAAAGATATTGACATCTTCAGTAGATTCAGCAGTGTCAATGTCGACTGCCTCCCATAATAGTCAATGCCTTCTTCTCCATCAGGCAACAATGCTCTGGCATGTCTTTTTCTCTCCAGTTTATTCCCATTGCAGCTTCTCCTGCATGAGAGAATGATATGTCTTGGTGAGTGCTGTAGAATGTGTTTGGCAATATCTCTGCCATGGATGAGCAACTGGCAGTCTGTGGGTGAAAGGCTTAGACAAAAAGGTTGAGGTGATGTGCGTGAATGCCACTCAAACTCTGCTTCTGGCTGTCAGCTCCTTGCAATGTAATTAACCTAAACCTGAACAAAAAGTACATTTTGGCTGGAATTGCACTGGGAGGCAGGGTAGGCCACTTTTTGGGTGAAGTCTAGTTACCTGTTAGCTCAGGCAAGAGGTGGGATAAACATTGATCCTACAATTTTTATGGTATGTTTTTATGTCTAAAAACGTCTGGTTAGATACTTTATTGTTTCCATCATCAGAATCATTGCTGTATAGTTCAGGAAGGTTATTGCTGGCTTGCGTAATTTTGAATTTTTCTATGAATTGCAATGGAAAGAAAAAATGTGGGGATCTTAATTTCAATATTAACTGGCATTAGAAAAGAAATACTGACAAGAGAAGTCCTACAGCATGTGTATTATGAAGGCAAGGGTAGTTGTGGAGGAACTCTATCGTTTAGGCTGAATCTGAATCCTTTTAATGATGAGGATTAGCTACTTTTTTCAAGTCACAATCCAGAATACTAACTGTATAGGTGATTTAAAAATGTATTAAACGTAAAGATTATGGTGAAAATCTCTAGAAGATTGTAAGTCGAAATATAGACACAGATGGTCAAATATTCAATACAAAATGATGGTTCATGTGCTGTTAGGACCACAGAAATGCCATCTTTTTGATTGCAAACAGTTGAATAATGAAGACTGCATGCTTTGAATGACATGAAACATTGGCTCTATTTTTAGTTAAAAAGAGGAAATTGAGTTTAGAAAGTCATGTTTAAAATTATGAAAGCAGGGGACAGAGTGAAAGGAAACAGACTCTTTCCAGTCAGTCAAGAACTTGAAACAAGAGGGTATAGAGTTAAAATTACTAGATTTAGGACAGAGAGTTGACAAAACTTTAACAGAGGATAGCAAAGTTGTTAAAGTCATACCAGGGTTAGTAATTGAAGAATAAATAGGATTTGGGGGAGTTTTATGGAGATTGCAAGAGCAGGAAATTGACAGGATGACGGATTTGTGCAATTGTTTCTGAGGTCAGTAATTGCCTTTGTTGATCTCTGTCGCAGAAGGGTAGACAGCAAGATAATGACAGCTTGCATGGAGGTTTGGGACTGGCTAGGATGAGTCAAGGATGAAGCGATGTGGTGTGGAAGTGGTTGGGGTGTTGAGAAGTATAGAGAGAAGGCAGAAGGTGCGGTCAGGGCATGACTTGTTTATCTAGGGTGCAGTGGGTAATCTGTTGCACTTATGTGACTAATAAAGCTTCCAAAGAATGGTCTCACCAATATCCTCTACAGCCACGTCATCCCAATTCCTACAATCTGTGCACTGACCAAATAAGGTAAGCGTGCCAAATACCACCTACTCCACCTTGTCTAACTGCAACTCCTCTTTCAAGGAACAGTGCACCTGCACTACTCGGTCTCTTTGTTCAGCAACACTCCCAGGGTCCTACTTGCCTGGGTTTGCCTTACCAAAATGCAAAACCTCTCATTTATCTAAAATTAGCATCATCTGCTGTTTCTCAGCCCATGAAAATCCTGCAAGCAGAGGCTTTCATTCTTTGCATGTGCAACCAGCCCATAATCACTGGAGAAGAACCATGCTGGTTTTCCAAGGAACTGACGCAGTATGTACATCTTGTGCAAGTCATTGCTCGCAAAGCTTTGAGAATCCAAATCAGGTTGACAGTTGGATCTTGGGTAAGAGGGCTATTCCCTGCAGACATTGTTGATAACTCCACAAGAGTTTAGATGAATAGTGGAATAAACAAGCTCATACTTTCACTAGAGCCATTCCCAATCATATTTTAGGCTAGCTCAATGTACCTTCAGAGTCACTGGGTTAAAATCCTGGAACTCCCTCCCTAATAGCAAATTAGGTCTACTTACATGATGTGAACAGCAATGATTTAGGAAGGCAGTTTACCACTACTTTCCTGAGGGCAACCAGAAGGGGAAATAAATGCTGGCCCATCCAGTGATGCCCCCCATCCCAAGAATGAATTTTAAAAAATGTTTTGCTGCATTGACAAGTCTAGACGGATGCAACAGTACACACTTTGGAGATCATAAATAGTCATTGTCTGTTGTATATAGCACCACGTTATCGTGCAATGTGGATATCTTTCATGATAGGACAAGTGGGGATGGCATCACTTCACCTCAAATGGGGGGGGGGGGGGGAATGCATGGATATGAATAAACCTTTACTGGATGCCAGGGCCGTGAAGACGTGTGCCTGGGAAACCAGGGGCAACTTTATGTACACAAGGCTCATCAAAGAATGAGGCACCTACATGATCATTGTCCCATCATCAGAATTCCAGTGTCTTCCTGAGAGGTAGATCTTCTCCTGCCATCCTCCTTTGTGAAGGCACCAATTCATGTGTCCTTTGCATCATCCAAGCTGTTTGTACAGACAGCAGGTACTTGTGATGCCATCTGAAGGGATTGAACCACGCACTTTGCCCTTGCTGATGTGGAAAAGAATGAACAAGGAGGCATCACTGAACTGTAGGTTGCTCTGTGTCCAGTTCACACACTTCCTATGTAGTTGAAGGAGCTGATATATTAAAGTGGGGTGTGAATCCCAGGACAAGAAAGAATAGTATGGGGAGAATGATAAGAGGGTCATGATGGGCTGCAAAAAGAAATAGAACAAAGCATTGATAGAATGGAAGTAACCATAAAGTTGTGGTCATGATGCTCAGCCTCCTTGATTATCCTGGATATTGTTTAATAGTCCATCTACACCCACTGTATTGTTGACTGATGACAATTTTCAGCAACGTAAAGCATCCCCCACTGTGAAATCACCCTGTCTCCTGTGTATATTAGGATTACGTGAGAAATGGCAATAAGCAAGAAAAGGAGAATAAATGGTGCACAGTTCCAGTTCTGCTGTCAGGAAGTGTGCCATGGAGTTTTTTTTATCACTTCTTTGAAGAGGATAGATGAAGGCAGAGCTGTGGATGTGATCTATATGGACTTCAGTAAGGCCCTCGACAATGTTCCTCATGATAGACTAGTCAGCAAGGTTAGATCATACAAAATAGAGGGAGAACTAGTTACATGGATACAGAACTGGCTTAAAGGCAGAAAACAGAGAGGGTGGTGGAAGAGAGTTGCTTTTCAGACTGAAGGCCTGTGACCAACTGTGTGCCACAAGGATTGGTGCTGGGTCCACTGCTTTTCATAATTTATATAAAAGACTTGGATGTGAACACAGAAGGTATGATTAGCCAGTTTGCAAATGACACCAAAATTGGAACTGTAGTGGCCAACAAAAAAGGTTACCTCAGAGTATAACAGGATCTTGATCAGATGGGCCAATGGCCTGAGGAGTGACAGATGGAGTTTAATTTAGATAAATGTGAGGGGCTGCATTTTGGAAAGGCAAACCAGGGCAGGATTTATACACTTAATGATAGGGTCCTGGTGAGTGTTGCTGAACAAAGAGGCCTTGGAGTGCCGGTTCATAGTTCCTTGAAAGTGGAGTTGCAGGTAGATAAGTTAGTGAAGAAGGCATTTGGTATGTTTGCCTTTGGTCAGGGTATTGAGTGTAGGAATTGGGAGATCATGTTACGTCTGTACAGGACATTGATTGAGCCACTAGTGGAATACTCTGCAATTCTGGTCTCCCTGCTATAGGAAGAATGTTGTGAAATTTGAAAGGGTTCAGAAAAGATTTAAAAGGATGTTGTCAGGGTTGAATGGTTTGAGCTCTGGGGAGAGGCTGAATAGACTGGGACTATATTCCCTGTAGCATCAGAGGATGAGAGGTGACCTTAGAGGTTTACAAAATTATGAAGAGCATGAATAGGGTAAATGGATGGTAAGTGAAAGGTAGATCATTTCCCTGCGGCGAGGAATCCAAAACTAAAGGGCATACGTTTAAGGTGAGAGAAGAAAGATTTAAAGGGGACCTAAGGGGCAACTTTTTCACGCAGCGGGTGCGTGAGCTGCCAGAGCAAGAGGTGGAGACTGGCACAATTAGAACATTTATGGGTAAATGAATAGGAAGGATATAGAGGGATATGGGCCAAATGCTGGCAAATGGAACTAGATTTATTTTGGATATCTGGTCAGCATGGATTAGTTGGACTGAGAGGTCTGTTTCTGTTCTGCATATCTCAATGACTCTATGGCAAAAATTCTACTCCAAATAAAAAGTTGTCCAAGGAAAGTTTTGATTCTTTACCTTTCTAGAACTGTTATGATAATTCAGTTTCTCAACTGGTATCTAAACTTGGCAAAGTTGGTAAGGGTAAAGTGCTAACCATGTTTTGTGGATGGTTTACATTTCAGTGATCTTTTCTGGACCAATAGATTCTGATTGACTTCTGATACACTTCAATATAGCTGGAAAAACGGTCAATAAATGTAAGACACCAGGATATACCACAGTAAAACACTTGTGGAGAGTGGATAATGCTTTAAATGTCAACACTACACTCGAGGGTCTAAACTAATGCAGACTGCATCTATCTCTTAACAGATTCCAATTGACCTGCTGAGTTTTCCATTCTTTCAGAATCTGTAGTTGTTCTTGGCTGTGGCTCTTTCAAGCACGGTAGAACGATGATAACTTACGGCAATGACCTCGGGAGACATTCTTTACTAAAGAAGCCCGAAATCCGTACAGAATAGTTTTAGTTTGCACGAGACCTGCATCCAACTTCTGGACTTCCACGCCAAGCTTACCTCGTTCATTCATTTGTGAGATGATCGTTCTGCTATGGCATGAGCGTAGTAGTACCATACGTCTGGAGCCACGATTAGTGATCATTTGTAGCATGATTATTTATAGCATATTTATTCTTTTGCTTTAAGAATGTAGAGCCCATGTAGCTGGAATGGCGGCTGCCGTTTGATATATTTTTGATCCTGGCGTCAATGGAATGACTGGAGTCGATGTTTGCAAATAAGGTCAGTGGCTAGGATGCAACAGCTAGCACAACAACGTGCAATATTTCTACACTGCCTTTAACGGTGAAATAATGTTGGAGCTGGGGATATTCCCAGTTGGCGCTGAATGTGGTTAGAGCAGGTGTGTGTGTGTATTATTCTCGCACTGACTTTATGCTTCCGCCGCTCGTTCCTGACAAATGCCAGTGTGATGGTTTACACAGTTTCGGAGAGGAGGAAGGGAAAGGCTGTCTCTCCTTTTCTCTGAGTCAATGAGCACTGTCTGTCTGAGAGGGAGAGATCTTCATCGTTCCCACCCACAGGACACGGAGAGGCCGCTCCTCCCTCTCTCCCGGCTGCTATAAAGAGCCGCTCCCTCCCGCTCGCACTCGGGTTAACATGGCGGTGTAGACCATCCCGGAGGCCGGCATCTTACTCACTCGGAACGAACCGGTCGTGACCACAGAGGCAGGCAACGCCCCCCCCCCCCCCAACTTTACCCGGTTTCTCACCCCACCCGCCCTCTTCCCGGAGAAGGCTGGCGGTACGGGGAGAAGGGGCGACTGCGGGAGGTGAGTGACCGAGGCCCCGGGGGCCGCCAAGTTTTGTTGAATGAAACTTATCTTGTTCTTTCCGTGCGTGTTTTTTTTGTTTCTTTTCGCCTCGGCTGAAGCGAGGAGGAGGGGGTGGGTAGTCCTCTTCATCCATTCTCTTCACGGCCGCGCTCCCATGTCGTGGGGGGGGGGGGGCGTGGGTAATCGATGCTGCTAATTCCCCCCATAATCCTCCGGCGAGTCGCTTCACCCTCCACTGTTGGGGGGGGGGGGGGTGGTGGCGGTGGAAGACAGATGGCCCAGTGATCCCTCGCTCCGACGAGGCACGTTACAGTGTAAACACCTGATGGAGGTGGCCCGGGTTCCACATTGGGGGGGGGGGGGGGGGGGGCGTAGAGAGCTTTCACCTGCCCCATGTGCGCCGGGCCCGCGCTCCACACAGACGCGGAACTCCGCGGGGCCCCCTATTGTACACGCTGGGTGACGGGAGCGCGCCGCTCGGGAGCCCGCACCGTTGGTTGCTTCCCACTCCCCTCAGTCGGCACGCGGCGCTGACCTCTCCTCCAAACGCCCGACCTCCCGCCCCCTCCCCACGAGGGCATTCTCTCCGGGCGCGTGTCAGTGCCGCGCGAGGACATTTCTCCCCCACCGTCCCCCGCGCGTGTCAGGCCGTGCAAGGATATGCCCCGCCCCCCCATCCCCCGGCCGCGTGTCAGTGTCGCGCGAGGACATTCTCCCCACCCCCCCCCCCCCCCGCACCGATGCCCTCCCGCGTGATGCTGACCACCGTACCGTCTCCCCCCCCGCGGGTCCGCGCGCGCCCCAACCCCCGGGCGGAATCTCCTGCTGCTTGACATACTGCACCTGCAGGTGGGGAAAGACTTTTGATCAGTTTACTTTGCCCCGGGTGAGGGTGGTAAGTGGGGCAATGTTGTCGGCCTCCCTAAACCCCTGATATTTTCCTGTTTCTATCGGAATTAAGTTCTGGGTGGAAAAGCCCTAACCCTCACATCTCCACTGACCTGTTGATAGCTAAGGACCTCTATCTGAGGCAACATATAGGTTGTAACCCCCACCCTCCTCTGGGGATAATCAGAGTCCTACTGCCCTGAAACAGAACCTTTGGTCCAACCAGTCCATGCTAAACATCATCCCCAAACTAAACTAGTCCCACCTGCCTGCTCCTGGCCCATATCCATCCAAACCGTTCCTATTCGTGAACTTATCCCATTATCTTTTAAATGTCGCACTTGTACTCACATCTACCATTTCATCTGGAAGTTAATTCCACTCATGATCCATCCAATGTTTAAAACAAGTCCCCCTCTCGCTTTAAAAATGTATCTCCTCATCTTGAAATCCCCCACCCAAGGGGAAAGACAATACCATTAACTCTATCCATACCCCTCATTATTTTATAAACTTCTATCAGATCACATCTTAAACCTACCATGCTCCAGTAGAAACCTATCTAGCCTTTCTTTTAACTCCAACCTTACATACTGAGTCCAGTTCTGGCTGTCCTGTTAAATGTTTATTAAGCTGGAGAGGGTTCAGAAGAGATTTACCAGGATGTTGCTGGGAATGCAGGATTTGATATATGGGGAGAGGGTAGATACTTTGGACCTTTTTTTTCCACTGGAGTGTAGCAGGCCAAAGAGTGGTCTTTATAGAAGTTTATAAAATCATAAAAGGTATAGAAAAGGTGAGTCACAGGTGTCGTCCCCCTAGGATGGGGGGCATATTTTTAAGGTGAGAGGAGAAAGACTTTTAAAAAGACATGGGGGGTAATTTTTTTTCGTGGTTTGTGTGTGGAATGAACTTCGAGAGGAAGTGATGGAAGTATAGTTACAACATTTTTAAAAAAACACTTGGATAAGTACATGAATTTGGAGGGATATGGGCTATTGCGTGCAGGTGAGAACCAAAAGAACTGTGGATGCTGTAAATCAGGAACAAAAACAAAGTTGCTGGAAAAGCTCAGCAGGTCTGGCAGCATCTGTGGAGGAGAAAACAGTTAACATTTCTCGTCCGGTGATCCTTTCTCAGAACTGATGAGTTCTGAGGAAGGGTCACCGGACCTGAAACATTAACTCTGTGCATGCAGGTGGGACTAGTTTTTAGTTTGGGATTTTGATTAGCATGGACTGTTTGGACTGAAGGGTCTGTTTTCGTGCTGTATGACTGACAGAGTCCTACTTGATGACTGAAAATTAGCTTTCTGACTTGAGCTGCTGCCTGAATTGAGTATTTTCAGCACTTCATTTTCGTTTATGTAGTTTGATTTTTGTAGAGTTCTCTAGACTGTTGTATGGAGGCATTCATGCACATGTCAGCCAAACAGTTCTCTAGCTTGACTTGCAAAATTCCAAACAGCTGATGTCTAAGAGGTAGATTATTCTGAATATCTTCCTGTGATTGTGCTAACTTTGTTGTTCCAATATTTATATGTTTATCTAATTGTGAACAGCCTATTCTACTATAGTCACTTAATGTTTATTTCTTTTTAGGTTTCTCTTGCGTTTTAAATAAAAAAAAGTTCTTGGATTCTCAGTCATCCCTTCTTGTCCTCAAATTCACTATCATATGCAGCCACGTTATGATCACTATTTGCAGAATGTTATTGTCATAATAACAAATTCTGGTTTACTACTTGTCACTACATCCAGTATGGTTTGTTCTTTATTAGTTATAAAATAGGTTGTTCCAGAATACTATTCTGAATGAATTCTTGTCATTCATTGAACTGTGTGAAAATTAATTTAATTGTCACTGAAACCTTTTTTTGAAGCACCAGTCTGAATCTCGTGATGAGGTTTGCCCAAATTTTGTTTAACATTCTTGTGAAGGGTGTTGGGATGTTTTAGTGTGTAGAATGTGGTTGTTGTAGTAATTAGTTTGTGCTTCACTGATCTGTTTGTATATCTTACCAATGATCACACCAATTCCATGGTCAACTCCTAACAGAGTCTTGTGCACATTCTTGTTTCTGACTTTGATAGTGTTTCTCTAATTTGAATAGAGTTATTGAAATACCATTGTTTTGATTTTTTAAAAATCTATTGCTGGTATGTTTTCTTAAATATGGTTCCCATCTTTAGCTATATAACACCCTTCAAGCTGTATTTATTAGTCTTGGTTTTTGCTGTTCTGTATATAATCCCCAAACTTGCCTCTGAGTCATTGGCTCCCACCAAAACAATGACCCCCCTCACCAAAACATCAGCCTTCCTGTTCCTCTGCTGCTTGGCCTGCTGTGTTCATCCAGCTGTACACCTTGTTGGCCCCCTCAATGCTTCTGGTGTGGAGGTTTCGGTATTGGGGTAGATGAGGTCAAAAAAATCACACGACACCAGGTTATAGTTCAACAGGTTTATTTGAAAACACAAACTTTCAGAGTCCCACTACTCCTTCAGGCCTCTGAGTGGTGGCATCAGGCACAGAATTTGAGCAAAAGTTCAAAGGGCCATAGAACTGATGTGCTGTTGAACAAATCCTAGGATGGCTTTTAAATCTTTAATCAATTAAAAAGGATTAATATGCAAATTCCAGAATTTCTTTAAAGTCACTGCCCTGAGGTAAAACCTTTAGTTATCAGTATACCAGAGGTGACATCCCAGGTCAGACAGTGCGTTTTAGAATCTGGTTGCATATCAACTTGGAGTCAGATTGGTTTTATTTCCAAAGTAGGAATTTAATAAACATGCCATATTGACTGTGTTTCACTGCTCGCCCTCTATTTGATTCCAATAATTCTTGTGTTTTCCATACATTTTTTAATCCAATTAATCCAGTGCAGCCACTTGCTAAATGCTGTTGAAAAAGAAACCTGTGCAGGAAATACTCTGCTCAAGCAGCATTGATAGCGGAAGACCAATATTAACTTTCAGGTCATATCCTTTTATCAGAACAGTAACAAGTAAGAAATGTGGTGTGGGAAGGTTTGTGAAAAGGTTGGGGTTGCAGCAAGAATGGAGAGGTGGAGGAAAGAACAGAACGTCTGATGGGGCACAAGCTTACATCAGTGTTTGCACCGTTGGATCCAAACCAAAACAAATATCCTACCAGAACGTTTTATGGATTCCTCGTCAACCCTCACTTGTTATGATTGCCCAGTGTGCCTTTAGCAACTTCTGTACAACCTGAGGGTGAGCACTGTCTGGAAGGTTTGTCTCTATTTTCTACTGAAATATTGCAGAGTGACTTCCAGTTTTGCTGCGCAACCTTCTGATGTACAGTCAATGCAAGTCATTCATGTGTGTGTGTGCAGGGTTATAGTCATAGCCTACTCTGATCCTAGCAGTTTGCATGTTTGTATGTGAGGATATACAAGCTATTACACCTACTTCTATTTACTTAATCTATTAATCTCAAATGAAGTGAAAATAAATCACCTTCAACAGTGTAAAAAGGCATAGATTTCAAAAGAATGGTTTCGGAAATGAGTAGTTAATTAGTGGTAAGGAAAAAACTAAAGTGTTTTTGTGGAAGGAAGGAATGGATCAAAAATAATTGAGTTGTTTGTACTTCATGATCAAGGGAAAGGGGCTGGTATGCCTAACTTTCCCAAGTACTTGTGACACTGTAAGCAAACAACCGGGGAAAACCTCTAGCTGCCACTAAGCTGTTTACTCGTTTATGTTCACTGACCTGCACTGGCATCCAGTCCACAAATACCCTCATTTTAAAAGCTTATCCTTGTGCTCCTAGTCTTATTTTCATCTTTACTTGTTTCTGTATCTTGTGCCATTGTTAGAGATAACTTTTTGTTCAGGAGATCAGGACACAGTCATTTTTGGTAAAGATGAGGCATAGAAGGGAGAAAGAAATTCAGTGAAAGTGGTCTCCAAGCCTTGTAATTAACCACAAGGGTAGGCACCATATGCAAGATAAAATTTGAATCTTGTGATTAAAGGGATGGCAACGATCATCGAGACTTTAATTTTTCTAGTCTTTATGTAAATTAAAGGGCAAGTTTGAAAATGCTTGAGACTTTTTACAGTGCCACATTTTGGAACTGGACAGAGCAGCTTATATTCAGTTTGGTATTTGCAGTGTGACAGGAGTCATTAATATCCTTCTAGAGGCAGCCTTAGGTAGCAGTGACCCCAGTATGATTGAATTTTATTTCCAGGTTGAAAGAGAAAACTGTCTAATGCTAATATTTAAATTTTAAAAGGGCAACAATGTTGGGCACAAAAACTGAGCTAGCTAAAGTGAACTAGGATATGAGATTAGGGGATAGGTCGTAAGAGTTGCAGTAGCAGATACTTTTGAAGGGAAATTTGAAAATACTCAATATATATCCCACTTAGAAAAAATTCAGAAGGAAGGCCCACATCCAAGGTTAACTAAAGTGGTTAGGAAGGGCACCGCGCTTAAGTAAAAAAAATATAACTGTGTGCCATGATAGAATAGATTTAGGAAAGGTCCAATTAGATTGGAAAAGGAACATCTCCAACTCCACTCTTCAAAAAGGGAGGGAGGCAGCAAACCAAACTATAGGTGGTGTGAGATAGTGTGACATCTGTACTTCATGTGGAATGTATTGGAATTGATCTGTAAGAAAATTGTGATTGGGTAATTTGGAAAAATCCAAGCTGTTCCGAAGATGGAGGAATCAATAGAGGGTTGTGTATTCTTGGCAGAAAACACAGCATTATTACGTAGCTCTTAATTGGCCTAATTGAAAGGTGAGTGTGAAACAGACTGCGAAAAAGTTGAGGTCCAGGTGCACAGTTTTCCGTGTGAAGGTATGCCAACGAAAATTGCAGATGAAACAAATGGTTAAAGTATGCTTTGAAAAAGTCATAAGAACTTTGCCAATGGCTTAAGTGAGGTAAGCAAAAATATGGCAGTTGGAGTATAAAATGGTGAAATGGGGCTGTCTGGAAGAATTAGAGCAAAATATCACTCAACAAGTGGAATTTTGAGGAATCTAGGTGTTTCAGTGTGATTCAATGTGCTGAACATACAAACTAACTTTCATTAAGAAGGCTAATGGGATGCTGTCCTTTTTGAGAGGGATTCAAAATGAAAATGTGCCTAATTGAATGGCAGAGCAGATTTTAGGGCTGGTTGGCTGACTGTCTAATGGTCCTATTTCAGGTGCTTCGACGAGGCCTGGTCATATATTTTGTGATAGCTAAAATACAAGTATCTTTCCTGTCCTTAATTTTGTAGCAGAGATAGTAGGAACTGCAGATGCTGGAAAATCTGAGATAGCTAGGAGTAGAGCTGGATAAACACAGGCCAAGCGGCATCAGAGGAGCAGGAAGGCTGAAGTTTCAGGCCTAGACCCTCCTTCAGAAATGGGGGAGGGGAAGGGGGTTCTGAGATAAATAGGGAGAGAGGGGGAGGTGGATCGAAGATGGATAGAGGAGAAGGTAGATGGAGAGGAGACAGACAGGTCAAAAGAGGCAGGGGTGGAGCCAATAAAAGTGAGTGTAGGTAGTGAGTTAGGGAGTGGATAGGTCAGTCCAGGGAGGATGGAAAAGTCAAGGGGGCAAATGAGGTTAGTAGGTAGGAGAGAGGGGATACCGTATCCCAAAACCAGCCTAGCTCGTCCCCACCTCTCCTAACCTGTCCTTCCTCTCGCCTACCCCCCCACCACACCTCAGGCCCCACCCCCATTTCCTACCTCCTAACCTCATCCTGCTCCCTTGACCTGTCTGTCCTCCCTGGACTGACCTATCCCCTCCCTACCTCTCCACCTCCACTCACCTTTACTGGCTCTATCCCTGCCTCTTTGACCTGTCTGTCTCTCTCCACCTGTCTTCTCCTCTATCATCTTCTATTCTCCTTCCCCCCGCCCCCCCCCAATTTATTTTGGACCTCCCTACACCTCCCGCATTTCTGGAGAAGGGTCTAGGTCCAAAACGTCAGCCGTCTTGTTCCTCTGATGCTGCTTGGCCTGCTGTGTTCATCCAGCTCTACACCTTGTTATCTTAGTTTTTTGTATGTTTGTTTCTGTAACTCCTTCCAGCATACATGTCTTCCTCAGCTCTGGTCTCTTACACATTCTGACTTCCTTTATACTATGATTAATGATTGTGTCTGCTGTTTGTAAGTCCCAAACTCCAGAATTGCTGCCTCCAAACCCCTCTCATTCTTGTCTATCCTCTCCTCTGCCCCCCTATTAAGACTGTCCTTTTAAAAGTACCTACATATCTATTTTGCTGCCAAAAGGTTACAACTTTGTCTAGATGTGAAGTTGTAACTTTGAAGATGCTCCAATCCATAAACAATTCAGTGTATTAACATGGCCTGTTTATATATTGAATTTTGGCACATCAAATTGTAAAACACAAATTCTGTTTTACAAATGTGATATTGCATTTAATTACTATACAATACCTATTTTACATTGAACATTTTGATCAATTTAATCCCTTAATCTAAGCTTGTAACATGTTGGTTTTTTCTATTTTAGTTTGGAGAGAGAACATTTATAATGAAGTATTGATTTTAAATAAAAACAGGCATTTAAAACTATTTCTGCATTTGAACTGGATGCTAGAATGTAATTTTTGAATGTATTATAAAGGACTGAGCAAAATATTAAAGGAACCTCAATGTCTCCGGCATGAATGGACTAAACACTGGATGTTGAGTTTGCACGTGCCTTCAGACAGGCTTGTAATCTATAAATGTCGCAACAAAATAGTGATGCAATAAAGTGCACTTTTTTTTTCCCTTTTTTCTGGATGGTGGCATTCCTGGAATATTGTACATCTCTTTAGTTCTGAACAAATTATAGTGAGCTGCTTGGTTGACCTGGTAGTTTGATACTGTGGTAAGTGACTTGCTGGGCTAGTTCAAAGGTTGTTGAGAAATCAAATCACTACATGAATCTGAGTTGCACATGTGACTGGTGATGTGATAAGTTTCCTCCCAAAAGCTTTAATAAACTAGTTATTTTGGAGGCCTACATTTTTTTTAAATGAACTAAAATTCCAATTCACAATGTGGATCAAACTTTAATTCTCTAGTTTATAATATTAAGCCTTTGGAATACAAGTCCAGTAACGAAATTTGTCACTTCATCATGTCCTCATTATTTTCAATGTGTCATTTCTAAGATTTGTCAAACTATTTAACTGCATTGAGGAAATCTGTCAAAAGTTAATGGCTGTGCCTATATTCCAAATCCACTCTTGTGCTTTCAATAATTTGTTTGTCCATGATCTCTACATGAACAGGACTTTGTGACTTTGCTAGTTTAAGTTGGTAAATCTGGATAGGCTGGAACATTGGATGAACCTCCATTTATTTGACTTCGGTTTTTAAAAGTATTCTTGCATTGCAAGATATGAAAATGCCTTGTATCTACTAAATTTACCAGCTGTAAGGACAAGATCTAGCTGTGCAATACTTGTAGTTTATCCCCTTAAGTTTCTTGTATTTGAATTTTTTTTTAACAAATAGTTATACATCCCTTTATGGAAATGGAAGGGGAGTTGGTCACAACTTGTTCTGTGCAGAATGGATAGAAGGAAAGCAGTGACGGAAGTAGCTTGAACCATTGTTGTTTGTATCCCAGTTACTAATTAGAATGGCTCTCTAGAAGTATTTTCTTTGTTCAGTACAGTCTTTGGAAGAAAAATGAATAAGACGAGGCGGAAAAGACTGTAGAACAGCAGTTGGCTCGCCCCTTGAGTCTGCTCTGCTATTCAGTCAGATCATGGCTGACCTGCAGCTTGGTTCTATTTGTCATTTTTGCTCTATATTCATTCATCCCTATAGCAACAAAAATCCAATAATCCTGGTCTTGAAGTTTCAATTGACCAAACAGTCAGGCTTGGAAGAGAGCGTGAGAATTTCACTACTTTATAGAAAAAGTGCTTTCTGATTTCACTCCTAAAAATGGTCTGTCTCTACTTTTTAAACTAACACTCCCTAGTACTGTATTTTCAGCAACAAAACAAAGATCAAAATGCATTAATGATAGTATGTTTCCATTGTCAGTTATTTTGGCAGCCTTGTCAATCTTAACCCAGCTGGTGAGGTGTGTCTGTCTGTGTCTCCACAGCTGGTATTGAGTGCACACAAAATGGCCATAGATAATGGGAACTGCAGATGCTGGAGAATCCAAGATAACAAAGTGTGGAGCTGGATGAACACAGCAGGCCCAGCAGCATCTCGGGAGCACAAAAGTTGATGTTTTGGGCCTAGACCCTTCATCAGAGAGGCCCGAAACCTCAGGTTTTGTGCTCCTGAGATGCTGCTTGGCCTGCTGTGTTCATCCAGCTCCACACTTTGTTAACATGAAATGGTCATGATCTCTTTTTGACCAGTGTGCTTCTGAATAGAAAGTTTTAGGGCATGTTTTGTCTTGACTTCTTCATCTACACTGAACGGTAGCTTTGACATTAGAACATGCATTATTAATTGATTTTTATCCTCCCACCATTCCACAGTGGCTGCCGCTATGTCCCATTTCTTACAGTGGTGGTAGTAGGAGTGTTTGGGACAATTAAGCTGCTTCTGTAAAGCCACGGTTGGCTTCCTTTTTTTAAAGATGGATTTAGGTGGTATTCTCTGTGTCAAAACCAAATGAATGCATCATTCCAATACCTTTCTGTTGTACAGTGAGGTTGCACTTGTGTTAGAGAGGAGAAGGTGACCTATCCTGGCTCTTGCTGAGTGCTGGTTTGAGCAAATGTTTCTCCTTTTAACAAATGATTAAAAGTCTGGGTGTTTAAGTACTTTGCATTACTGCAGTTTAGTTGAAGTACTGCTTATTGCTTACAGATTACCTGGAGGGATAAACCGTGAAATGTAGGACCAGAATATTACAGAGATAATGGGAACTGCAGATGCTGGAGAATTCCAAGATAATAAAATGTGAGGCTGGATGAACACAGCAGGCCAAGCAGCATCTCAGGAGCACAAAAGCTGACGTTTCGGGCCTAGACCCTTCATCAGAGAGGGGGATGGGAGAGGGAACTGGGATAAATAGGGAGAGAGGGGGAGGCGGACCGAAGATGGAGAGTAAAGAAGATAGGTGGAGAGAAAAGAATATTACAATTTTTTTTTATAGTGCAGCACTGTTTCAGAGTAATCTGGAAACCCATGAATTGGTCTTTCATTATCTCATTGTACAACTAATATGATTCTAAAATCAGACTATAGGCTCCTGAACCTTGTAATTTTTTTCATAGATTCCTAGGGTATTGGCATCACTGATAAGCCCAACACTGCAAGGATATTGTAAAAGTTTGCAACTCTATTTTACAAATGCTAGGTCAGTATTTAAAAATGTTATTGTTTTACTGTTGTTTCTTTTTGTTTGCCAAAGTTGTACCAAGGATATAGAGTGTGGAATAGTTGGATCATAGATCGCTCT
The DNA here is from genome assembly GCF_030684315.1 of Stegostoma tigrinum. Lineage (NCBI taxonomy): Eukaryota > Metazoa > Chordata > Chondrichthyes > Orectolobiformes > Stegostomatidae > Stegostoma > Stegostoma tigrinum. The sequence goes on along the minus strand of NC_081356.1, from coordinate 13,577,980 downwards.
GGGATAAACAATCACCTTTTGTTCTTCTGTTTTGACATTGCAAACTGGTGTCCAATTTGAGAGAAGCTGTCCCAAAGATAGTCAAGAAACACATGCTCCTACTTGCACTCAGATCAGGTCTATCCTTGCATGTGTCCAGTCACACACATCTGACTCTTGAGATGAAGTGTCATTGAAAAGCAATGCATCCTCAATCAAGACTCCTGAATCCGTGAAGCCTCCCATCCAATTGAGCAATAAGTCCTAATTACCGTCACCTACTGTAAGTCCTCACTTGAAGTTTTTTGTGTTTTTAGAACCTGTAACTCTAGAGTGAATCAAATTCTAAGTAAATCAGATATAAACTGTAGCTTTTATTTCTGATAAGCAATCCTACAGAACCTAATTAAAACATTATTTCTGTCTAAGTTTAAAATGCTATGTTGCTAAATTCCTATTTTTGGCTTTTTTTTTGAAAACTTGCTGTACAAAAGAAATATCCTTACAATTATTTTTAATCCTGCTTGCTGAACCTCTGGCTCATCACCCATCTTGTACCTGAACCCTCCTCATCACTGCTGAACCTCCCACCACCCTCTCCTGAGCTAATGCTGTGAGCAAGGGCAGGAAGAACAGCTTTGACTGATTTGAGGTAAGCCAGAAGTTGTGGTGGTGAGAAAGGAAATATTTTGGAATGGGCGAGGCCATTCCAGAATTATGCCAATTGGGTCATGGGGTATCTTAACGCACTATGACTCAAAAATACATGTCTCAATAGGGGCCCCATCAACTAATCGTTAAAGCAGAGTGATTTAATACAAAGATATTCTAAATGAAGTCTTAATGATGCTTCCTATTCCCCATTCCTCTTCTTCACTCTGTATGTTTTCAGTACTGGGTGCCACGTTGGAGCTTACAACATGAGTAACACTGGAGTATGAGCGAGTGAACTGGCCAAAACTTGAAGGCCGTAAGCAGCTAGGATGAGATCGTGGACATATTGAAATAATCAAAAATGCCATTGTTCTCACCAACTGACCTATCCCAGAGATAGTTTAGAATTTATTTGAATAAGGGAGTACAGGCATGATCAGTTTTGCAGTGGGTATAGATGGGTTGTGTTAGTGGTCAAAAATCTGGCGGGTGGGAAAACATGAAGTTGTTCATGAAGTAGGAAGAATGTAAAAGCAGAGTGAGTACTTTAAAATCCTACAGTCCTCTGTTTTAATGTGTAGACAGGTCTAGCTGCTCTAGTGCACAAAACATTGTATATGCAGGTACAACATGTAATCGGGAATGCTGATGGAATGCTATCCTTTATTTCAAAATGAATATAATAAGACTATTGTTTGCACTGTACAAAACGGTGAGACTATTTTGAATACTGTGTGCAGTTTTGGTTTCCTTATTTAAGGAATGTTAAGTGCATTGTAGGCAATTCACAGGAGACTTAGTGGATTTGATGGCTGAATTAATGGGTTGTTTTATGAGGATAAGTTGGACGTGCTTGGCAAGTTTCCTCGAGTTTAGAGTGAGTGGTGACTTGATTGAAGTGCACAAGATTTATTGGGTGGCATGATGGCATAGTCGTTAGTACTGCTGCCTGTCAGCACCGGAACCCAGGTTTGATCCCAGCCTGGGGCAACTGTCTATGTCAAGTTGGCACATTCTCTGTGCCTGCATGGGATTTCTCCAGGTGCTGAGGCTTCCTCCTGCAGTCCAGAGATGTGCAGGTTAGGTGGATCAGCTATACTAAATTCTACCTAGAATGTAGGGTGGGAAATGCAGGGCAAGGGTAGGGGTGGGTCTGGGTGGGATGCTGTTTGGAGGATCATTGTGGACTTGATGGACTGAATGGCCTGCTTTCACACTTGTAGCAATTCTGTGGATCTATGGAGCCTGAAAGCATTTGATGGTAGCTGTGGAAATGATGTTTCCTATCATGGGCGAGTACAGGATTAGAGGGGTACCATTTGGGGATTGCCTTTTTAAGACTAAATTAAGAAATGGAGGGTAGTGCAATTTTTGAACTTTTCTGCTTCAGAATGTATTGGAAGTGGTGTCACTGAATACTGTTAAAATGGAAATACATTTGCTCCCTTGCTTAACAAGAATCTCAAGTTATCTGGGAGTATCTGTTCAAAACCAACAGATCAACAATGATCTCATTGAATGGTGGTACAGCTGGAGAGCTAAATGGCCGCCTACTTTTTATTTCATGTTTTTAAACAGCTTCTGCTTTCAGAAGTGACTGGTAAGCATTGTAAAGTGATCTACATGCATATCCTGGAATACCTTTGTGGTGAATCCAATGCTTGTAATGAGATCTCTGACAAATGGAAAATGTTACTATTAAAACACAAATGCAGGTCTGCTAGCGTATGAATGCTTTTATCTGAATACTCTTCTTCTGGGTGTTGTTGTGCAGTACACTCCAAATGCTAGCCGGTATGTCTGTATGCATGTTGATTGTCCTATTTTTCCAGCGTTTTCTGTCTTTCAAACACTCTCGCTCTCTCCAGAAAGAAACTAAGTTATTGTTTTACTCCTACCTCGATTTCTCTGTTATCTTCTGGACATGTTACACTGTAGTCTTCCTAACCAGACTTCCATCTCTCTCCTGCTAGGAATTTTGCACACATCTCAGACATTTTTTTTGTTTTTTTTGCCAGTATCCCATGTCCCACTTTAACCTGTCAGTGTTGTGCACAATGATTATCAAAACTACTGGTCTGCTAAAGTCTTGGATTTAAACATTTTTTTTGTGGTCCAAGTTTTTCATGGCCTTGACACACGCTCCTCTTTTGTCTCTCAGCACCTCTTCTTCCTAGTTCTGCAATTCTTCGAACTGTGTGCTTCAATTCCGACCTCTTGTACATTCCACCCCCACCCCTGACTTCTTTCAGGCCACCATTTAACTGTTGTCTTCAGCGTCTCTGCCCTCTGCTTCGGAATTTGCTCTTTAGAATACTAGAAAGATTCCGTTGATAGCAGGAACTGCAGATGCTGGAGAATCTGAGATAACAACGTGTAGAGCTGGAAGAACACAGCAGGCCTAGCAGCATCAGAGGAGCAGGAAAGCTGATGTTTTGGGCCTAGACCCGCCTACAGAGATTCAAAGATTTCATGTTGACTTCTTTCGAAATCTACCTTCCTTTTTGATCAAGTTGCTGGTTGTGACTGGTCCTTCAGGCTTGGTGTCAGTTTTAACAGTTTGATGTTTGCACTTCTCTGAAGCACCAAGAATTACTACTTGGTTAGTATGAAGCCATAAGAAAGGAAATGGTTTGCTTTTTGATATTTGTTTTATTGCAATCAAAAGAATTGTGCAGTGATTACAATTTCCAGTGATAATCATTTGGCAAGTATTGAATGTTTCAGTGTTCCTCCTTTCTAGATATTCCATGTGATTTCATGCTTGCATAAAATTCAACACATTCAGCCCACACACTGAAATTGTAAAACCTCCCTAACTTTTGAATCAAAGTACTGAACAAAATTGAGCCATTTTATATATGCAATTGCTTTAATACCATTTGAGTAAAAGAGTGAAGTCACCATAGATAGCAGCACTAGAGTCCTCTGGGACTAATGACTGGTTGCTTTACATAAAGGTCACCAAACCTTTTGGGCAAGGGAGTGGTTGTGGGCAGACCTCGTGGTAAACTCAGCCTTTACAGGAATTTGAATAGGTAGAGTAATAGTCCTTTTTTTTTGGTCTAAATTTGAAATGCATAGATTCCAATCGTCTTTGAAGAACACGTTTGTAGTTGTCTACATTTCGTATTTCTCATCGGAGATAATGGGAACTGCAGATACTGGAGAATCCGAGATAACAAAGTGTGGAGCTGGATGAACACAGCAGGCTAAGCAGCATCTCAGGAGCACAAAAGCTGACGTTTTGGGCGAAGGGTCTAGGCCTGAAACATCAGCTTTTGTGCTCCTAAGATGCTGCTTGGCCTGCTCTGTTCATCCAGCTCCACACATTATCTCACATTTCTCAATGCCATTTTTTTATTTGAATATACAAATCATGTGCCTGTAATGCCCAACTTTACCTCCCCACCATCACTTTAGACTTCTTCACTGTCTCTGATCAAACTGCTTTTTCGACATCTAGAATGTCTATCTTTAGCCCTTGTGACGAACACTGTTAAATAACTTAAAAAACCTTGGTGAATTTTCAACCATAGGCTTTACCATCATGACACTGGACACCACCCAAGTCTGTCATTGTCTCCACTGGTCTGTTTATTGAAGCCATTATCTGTACTTGTTAGCTCAACTTGTCTATTCCAACATGTTTCTGCACAATAAATTTCCATAATTTGATATCATCCAAAAATGTTCCTACATGTTTTAACTTTCCCCAAGTCTAGTTTGCCTGTCACTGTTTGGATTTATTGTTTGGCTCCTTTGTTCACTAACACTTACTACCCTCTTTCAAAAATAAATTTCTGATTCGACTGCCACTTCTCTCCCCTGCTATCCCATCACTATAAAGTCCTCTAGCTACGAAAGTCCTCTCAGAATTAAAATGCAGACAGGCACCAATAGTGAAAAGATTGAATTTGAAGCTGTGTTTTCAGCTGCTAAGGCTCTTGAGCTCTCAAATTTCTATTTTGTACAAATGTACATGTTGAGAGGAGGCCACTTGGCCCCTGAGCCTGTTCCATTTTCCAATAAGTTTGTTTTTTAATGGGTGATCTGATTTTTTTTTTTAAACCACCACTCCACATTCTCACCTACCTCTGAATCTTTTTGCTTGTTGCTTACCAAGAATCTATCTAATTCTGCCTTAAAAATATTGGGTCACTCTTTGACCTTTCTCTGGATGACAATTCCAAAGACTCATGTACCAACAGGGTACCAACCAAATGATTCTGGTCTGGAGCTACCACACTAAGGCCTTGATACGGAGGTAACAATCTATTTTTTAATCTACCTTTTTTTTCTGAACCAACTTCAGATTCTCATGGGTATAATTTCATCCCAGACTTTTACAACTTGAACTCAAAAGCCTTCCCAAACAATGGGGTTTTTAGCTAGGGGGAGGGGGAAACCTGATTCTTCTAAGCTGAAACCAAGTCAATGCTCCTCAACGTATCTTTTTGTCCAATTCACCTCTTCCAATACGAATAAAATCCCAATACCTGGTAACTCTGCCAATTTTTTTTTCTTGCTCTTTTATTTTAAAGAAAGATGTCATGGCTCCAGAAAGACGTCTAGTAATACTGACAATAATTTAACGCTCGTACACAAACTGAAACTCACATGACACTAGTTCAAAATCTGAACTTTTTACATTTTAGCATTTACACATTTATTTTAATGTTAAAAACTGCACCCTTGCGTCCCACAGCTATTTCTTTTAAGAACCTAAGAATAAAGTCCTTCAAGACTAGGTACTTTTTGTTCAGTATCATTTGCCTGATTTTGTAATTTTGAGTTCTGCCAAGTTCTGAGCTCTCCTTGTTTCTGGAATGTTACTGGTGTGTTCTACGTTTTAAAAATAGATGCAAAATATCTGTTTAATTCATCTGCAATCTTATTTTCCTTTACATTAATTCTCTCATCTTCCATATGGACATCTTATTAACTTTAAAACATAATTGTTTTAAATAAAATATGTTTGTATTTTAAGCAGTCTCTACTCATTTTCCCTCAATGTTTTTGATGCTGTCCAATCTATTTGACAATTTTTGACCTACTGATCTTAGTATCAAAATTAATGTGTATATAATTGCGCAATCATTAACTTTTTATTAGTTAACGAGAGATTATGGGTTCTCTTTTGGATTTTTTTTCTCTCCTTTTGGAATGTATCTATTCTGTATACTCGTAGATACCTCTTAGCTGTCTGCCTTGGCATCTTTTATTGACCTATCCCCTAACCTTGTTTGAGATTCCACATTAGCTTTGCTTTCATGCCCTCATCATTGCCCTCACTAAACTTAAATACTAGTGTTGGGCTGACTCCGATCTCTATATGAAGGTGAAATTTCAGTCCTGCTATGGTTGCTGCTACCTAGGGGTGTCTTACCTCTGAGTTCCCTAATTAATCCTGTCACATTACATAACACTAGGCCCTCTTTTTTTTAAATTTTATCCTGTCTGGTTAGTTCTAGAACAAGCTGCTTTAAGAAACTGACTATCCTTTTGAACTCCCCATCCAGGCTCCATCTGGCAAGCTTTGTCAAATTTTTCGTCTAATATGAAGATTAAAATCTCCCCTGATTATCGTCATGCTTTTCTGACAGCATGTCATTATTCTTTTCTCTGTACACTACCTTATCTTTTTTTTGTTTAGGTATCTGTGCACCACTTCCACACGCAACTTGCTTTTGTCACTTTTCATCTCATCCACAATCTGTAACCTCATGACCTGTATTCCCTACTCCTACGTCAAACCAGTAGATTGACCTTGGCTAATTGAAAAGTGCAGGCGAGCTTGCCTGGACCAGCAACCAGCATACCTAAAAATGAGGTATCGACATTGTGAGAAACTACTGCACACAGGACATGACAAACAGCATCCAGTACATACACTGCTAAATGTTTCCGGTCTAAGGTCTGCTGTCTTGCCACACCAAGCCTTGAATGGTAGTGGGCAATTGAATAACTCAACTAGACGAGCAGACCTCCACAAATAATCTGATCTTCAGTAATGAGTGAGCTCACCTTCCGTGCAAAATCAAAGCTGAAGTACTTCTGACCAACTTTAGGCAGAAGTGTCAAGTGGGTGATCCATCGTGGCCTGCTTTTGAGGCTTTCAATATCACAGATGTCAGCCTTCAGTCACTTTGATTTGTTCCGTGACACCAGGAAAAGACTGGAGGCAGTGGGAGTTGGCTCTGACAACGTTCCAGCAATTACACTGAAGAACTTTGGTGCTCTAGAACTCACCATATACCTAGTCAAGCTGTCCCAGTGTAGCTACTGACCCTGGCATTTTTCCAACAATGTGGAAAATTGCCCAGCAACTTACTTTGCCCCAAAAGCAGGACCAATCCAACCTGGCCAATTAACAATTGTGCCAGCAATCATCAATAAAGCAATTTGTTGACGACCAGTTCAGTGCTATCAAGCAGCACTTCCTCATCCATAACTTCAACACAGACACTCATTTTGAATTCTGCTTTGGTTCTTAACCTCTTTACAGCCTGATTACAAACCTGAACCAAAATACCTGGTGTCAAGGAGACTTAACAAAACTAAGTCAGTAGGGCAGAGACTTTGCTGTCTGGTTGGAGTCATGCCAGCACAAATGTTGGTGCTGGTAGTTGGGGTTTGTCATTTCAGCCGCAGGAGCTCGCTGGGCTAGGTTTTTTGTCTGTTCAATACAGTGATGTTACTACAACCTCCTGAAACAAATGGGCTTTAAACCTGGCTCTCCTGGCTCCAAAAGGGATGCTACAACACCTGGAGCGCTCTAATGAGTTCCTTGGAATTTTCCTAGGCCTAGCTATAGTCAATGGCTTTTCCTCTGTTTTTCTAATCTAGGGATTTCAACACAAATTGAAACTCCCCAGTTACCGAAGCAGTTGCTTTTAAATGGCAGCAACGTTTTGGGCTTGGTTTAATAGGTAGCAAATCCCATAAGTGCCAGTCAGTGACCATCTCCAACACAAGAAACTCCACCACTGCCACCAATGATACTGCCGTCATCCTGGGAGTTACCAAAAATGAATTGAACCAGCCACATAGATACTATGGCTGTAATAGCAGGTCAAAGGCTGGAAATTCTGAGGTGAGTAGCCATAATCTTGACTTCTCAAAGCCTAGCCACCATCTCATAGTTACGAATGGTGATTTGAAATACTGTCTTCATGCCTGGATGAATGTAGCTTGAGCTGCAAATGAGCACTTGAGCTTGACACCATGATAAATGACTGACATCCCAGTCGTTCCTTCCACAACTAACGCACAGTTGTCATCCTCTACGAGTATACTGCAAGAACTCCAGTTTCCTTTTATGTACTATTTTTCCAACCCACTTCCTGCTAGGACAAGGGCAATAGATTCACTTGGTGTTCCACACAAACCCTGACGTAGACCTGTATCACTTTCTTCACTGTCACTGGGTCAAAATCTCGGAATCTGTCCTTTTGGTGGTATTGTAGTTCTTCCTAGGCCTTAAAGACTGCAAATCTTTGACAAAGAAGTTCACAGCCAACACCCTGGGGAGGGGGTGGGGGTGGTGGGCAGCGCATTTTGAGATGGGCAATCCTGCTCTACCGTAGCCAGCAACACTTGACTCCCATGAACATATTTTTTTAAAAAGATTGCTACTCTAGTTTCTTGAATGTGAGATAACAAGGTGTAGAGCTGGATGAATACAGCAGGCTGAGCAAGAACGTTTACATGTCGGGCCTAGACCCTCCAGAAATTTGGGGGGTGGTGGGGCTGCTGTTCTGAAATAAGTAAGGAGAGAGGGGGGAGGTGGATAGAGGAGAAGACAAGTGGCGAGGAGACAGACACGTCAAAGAGATGAGGATGGAGCCAGTAAAGGTGAATGTAGGTGGGACGTCAGGGAGGATGGACAAGTCAAGGGGGCGGGATGAGGTTAGTACGTAGGAGATGGGGGTGGGGGATAGTGGGTGCGGTGGGGTGTGGCTTGAGGTGGGAGGAAGGACAGGTTAGGGAGCCGGGGATGAGCTGCGCTAGTTTTGGGATGTGGTAGGGGGTGGGGAGATTTTGAAGGTTTTGATGAGACATCAATCGCCTCAACCTCTCCACCCCTCTCACCCACTCCAACCTGTCCCCTGCAGGATGAGCAGCCCTCTGCTCCCTCCACTCCAATCCCAACCTCACCATAAAACCCACGGACAAGGGATGCACAGTTCTAGTATGGTGCACTGACTTCTACATCGCTGAGGCCTGGCGCCAACTCTCTGACACCGCCAACTATCGCCCCCTTGATCATGTACCCACCCCCCGACCACCAAACCATCCACAACCTCATCACGTCACCTCAGGTGATCTCCAACCTCATTGTTCCCCAACCCCGCACCACCCACTTCTATATCTTTCCAAAATCCACAAACCTGACTGCCCTAGTTTACCCATTGTCTCTACCAGCTCCTGCCCCACTAAACCTATCTCGACTCCATTTTATCCCCCTTGGTCCAGGAACTCCCTACCTATGTCCATGATACCAGCCATGCCCTGCACCTCCTCCAAAACTTCCAATTCCCCGGTCCTGAACACCTCATCTCTATAGGTACTGCATGTCCATGGCATAGCTGCATTCCCTGTACGGAAGACCGAAAGGCCCTCTGCTTCTTCCTGTCCCGCAGGACCAACCAGCCCCCCTCCTCTAACACCCTCATCCGCTCAGCCGAACTCGTCCTCACCCTTAAGTTCTCTTTCAATTCCTCCCACTTCCTACAGACAAAGGGGGTGGCCATGGGTACCCACATGGGCCCAAGCTATTCCTGCCTCTTTGTAGGTTATGTGGAACAGTCCCTATTCCGCAGCAACTCTGGCCCCAAACCCCACCTCTTCTTCCGTCACATTGACTGTATCGGCACCACCTCATGCTCCCATGAGGCGCTCAAACAGTTCATCCACTTCAACACCTTCCACCTCAACCTTAAGTTCACCTGGACCATCTGATACCTCTCTCTCCTTCCTGGACCCCCCCTCTGTCTCCATCTTGGGCAACCGTCTAGAAACTGATTATCTGTTTTAAGCCCACCGACTCCCACAGCTACTTAGAATACTCCTTTTCACTCACCTTCCTGCAAAAATGCTATCCCCTATTCCCAATTCCTTCGCCTCCACCACATCTGCTCCCAGGATGAGGCATTCTTCTCCCAAACATCTCAGATGTCCTTTGTTTTTCAAGGACCGCAACTTCCACCCCACCATCCCAGTTGTCGAGAACGCCCTCGACAGTGTCTTCCTGCAACTTATCCCTCACACCCCCTCACCGCAATAGCCACCAAAACAGAATCCCCCTTGTCCTCACATACCACCCCACCAACTTCCTGATCCAATGCATCGTCCTCCGACACTTCTGCCACCTGCAATCCAACCCCACCACCAAAGACATTTTTCCCCTCCACTCTCTCTGGGACTCCCCTGTCTGCTCCACACTCCCCTCCAGCCCCACCACACCAGGCACTTTTCCCTGCAACAGCAAGAAGTGCTACACCTTCCCCCTCACCCCTATCCTAGGCCCCAAGAAGACTTTTCGCATTAAGCAGATGTTCACCTGCACATCTGCCAATGTGGTATACTGTATCCGCTGTTCTCGTTGTGGCCCCCTCTACATCAGGGAAACCAAGCAGAGGCTTGGGGACTGTTTTGTGGAACACCTGTGCTTGGCTCACAACGAGCAACTGCACCTCCCAGTCGTGAACCATTTCAATTCCCCCTCCCATTCCCCAGATGACATGTCCATCCTGGGCCTCCTGCAGTGCCACAGTGATGCCACCAGAAGGTTTCAGGAACAGCAACTCGTTCCGCTTGGGAACCCTGCAGCCCAATGGTATCAATGTGGACTTCGCAAGCTTCAAAATCTCCCCTCCCCCGACCGCATTCCAAAACCAGCCCAGCTTGTCCCTGCCTCCCTAACCTGTCCTTTCGTTCCACCTCAAGCCTCATCCCTCCCCCTTGACCTGTTATCCTCCCTGGACTGATCTATCCCCTCCCTAACTCTCCACCTATGCTCACCTTTACTGGCTCCATCCCTGCCTCTTTGACCCCTCCACCTGTCTTCTCCTCTATCCATCTTCCCCTCTCTCCCTATTTATTTTAGAACCCGCTTCCACCCCCCCCCCCTCCCCATTTCTAAAGGAGGGTTTAGGCCTGAAACGTCAGCCTTCCTGCTCCTCTGCTGCTTGGCCTGCTGTGTTCATCCAGCTCCATGCCTTGTTATTTCTTGAACATGGTTCTCTACTGTGCTTGTCCAATCATGAAATAAGTCACCCTTCCATTTCTTTTTCCTAGCTACATAATTGTCATGTATCTTTCAGTATTCGCACATTCTCTTTGTAAAATTTACTTCTTTTAAAACCTTTGGCTGAACTTTGTTTTGTATGGCTTGGTATCAAAGGCTTTATCACATGATAAACCTTTTGGACTTGCACTTTAGACTTCACACAAGTTGTTGTATTTGAGTTTTTTTTGCTTTAAAACTGTTCTCCATTGCTGCCACTTAAACCAGTGAAATGATTTGGACTTACTGGGTTTTGCATTCCTTCTAGGAATTTGTCTCTCTGTATTTCATGTGGCTGGTTATTTTTGAACCTAGCCAGAAATAGTCCAAGCAAATGAAATGTCTGCCAGTTTTGAGGGTGGAAGCATGGATGGAAGAGATTTCTTGTTGAGGCAACCTGTCACTAATCACTTTTTTAATCTCCAGAGCAATCTACAGTTTTTCATAAGTGGAAAGTTACCTCATAAGGAATCTAAATTACTTTAATCTTTAAGTTTAAAGTGGTGTCAAGAAAGCTTGCCTTGATGTAGCACTTTTTTAAAAAAAAATTTGAATAAAGATTGATACTGAATGTTTCACTGGAGTAAACAAGACTAAAAATATTCAATGTCTTTGGGGACAGATGAGTAAGTTATTGGGTTTTTAGAAAATGTTCTAGAGTGGAGAATAGGAAAAGACTTGGAAGGAATTCCAAAAGTGATGTATGCCACCACAAGGTGGTGCTGTTGACTATATTTTGTGATCCTCCTGCAACTGTGTTGGTCTGGTCTGAATTGGTTCAGTGTTCTCTCTTTGCACCTCTACCCCCCCACCACCACCCCGATCTGCTTTTTGGGCTGCAGCTGTTGCACGACTGGAGGAGGAGACTTCAGTTTCAGCTTTCTATCTTTGAATCTACACTAACACCCCACACTTTCCCACCCAACATGTTTGTGCTTTTTATTTCCTATACTTGTGTCAACAAACATGAGCTTGGCATGAGTTTCTAGTCAAGGTAGCCAATAGGGGTGGGGCATGGGTAATGGACATGAGGTCTTTTGTAGTACTACAACTTGCTTTTGGGGAAATGGTGAGGCATAAAAGGTGGGGGTTGGAGGTGTGGGGGGAGAAAATTTCTAATTCTTAGATTAAGTAGTCTGTTTAGCATATCTAGCCTGTTCTGCCATTTGGCAAATTCGGGACGACCTGTAACATAATGGTTATGTGCTATTGCATTATGTTCTTTATTAGTCATACCCAATACAAATTTCAGTCCTGGATAGAATTTTAACCTTAAATTGGGAGTTTGAAGTTCCAGATTTCTCCTGTCCTTCTATGTGGGTTAGGGCAAGTGAATACTAAATAAACTACCTTCTTAAAAATTTTTAATATACTGTCTCCTTATTCTGGACAAAGGAAAATAGGATGGGTATGCACATTTCTGAACCTTTTGTGCTTTTGAAAGTAAGATGTTTTCTTAAATAGGAATGTTATCAAACAAAGGACACAGTTGGTATACCCCTCAATCTTGCTGTGCTTGGAGATTTGTATTATTCATTTTAGGCTGGGCAGTTGCTAATCCAGCCTCACATTTTATTATCTTGGAATCTCCAGCATCTGCAGTTCCCATTATCTCTCAGTTGCTAACTGTGTTTGTTTGTTTCTTTCAGAACATAACTCCTTTTTTCATTACTGACAACCTGGAACACTTTAGAATATAAATTATTCGCTTTCTTTTCTCATTGTTCATCCTGTTGAGTTTGTTTTTTACAATCCAACTCTATGGAATGCCTGTATAACTGTTCTCTGCTGCCTTCACTGAAGTTTGAAAGCTTATTGGGTTGGATTTTTTTTGTCACCAAACAGACTTTGCGCTTCCTTTTTATTGACAAATGCTCACATAATGGCAAAGTGTTTCCATTCTTCAGAAATATGTTTTGCACTGAGTAGCAGGGAAAATAGTTGATGATCAAATCACTGAATTTTGGTTTTTTTGTTCTTGAGTCCTTAATGACAATCCTTCTTTGGACCATGTCCAATGCCTTACAATTCTAACGAAAAGCTTTTTCATCAAGATGGAATGCTAGAGGTGTGGCTTTCTGGGTGCAGTGTGAAGTTTTCTGCCTGACCGTCACAAAGACGTGGTTGGAAGTGTTGAAGTACGGGCTCTCCCTGGCTAATATTTATCCCGCAGCTCATCATTAAGAGATTTTTTTTGTCTGGCTACTTTTCCTGGCTATGGTACCTCAGTGGACAGACTTGGTGTTGTTTCTTGTAATACTTCTTCAATGTCGTTTTCAAAAATAATTTGTTGCTGCTTTGGGGGAACTGAGGTTAGGATCATAGAATCCCTACAATGCAGACAAAGGCCACTAAGCCTATTAAGATTGTAGAGGATGTTGTATATGCATTTTCTTGCATTGTAAATGCTATCAAAATCTTGCTCCAGAATGATCACACTCGTGGATAGGGATGATAGCAGTCCTGGGATGAAGGTGTACAATATTAGGCAGCAACTGGAAAATGCTGATTTGGAGGCGGTTGTTTTGAGAATAATTCAACATTGCACATGCGAAAGTATTTCAAACGACAGCTGATTAGAAGAGTTCAGGAGCAGTATGTTCCTGTGAGAATAAAGGATAGGTATAGCAAGTTATGGGAACCTTGGATGACCACAGATGTGATGATCTTGGTCAAAAAGTAAAAGGAAGCATATGTAAGGTCTAGGAGGATGTGAACTGACAAAACCCTTGAAATATATAATGAAAGAAGGAAAGAACTTAGGCAAAGAATTATAAGGGCTAAAAGAGGTTATGAAAAGTCATTGGTAAAATGGATTATGGAGAATCCCAAAATTTTTTATACATCTGAAAGGCAAGAGGGAAGCCAGGAAAAAAGGTTGGCCCATTCAAGGACAAAGGAAGGAATCTGTGGAGCCAGAAGAGAGAAGTTCCTAAAAGAATACTGACAAAGTGAAGGAATCATAGGAGGAAGATCTTGGAAAGGAGTGGCAAATTTCTAGGCCAAGTTGCTATTAAAAAGGAACCGGTGCTCTGTGTCCCCAAAGGACTAAAGTAGATAAGTTCCTGGGTCCTGATGGGATTTATCTCAGAATATTGAGGGAGGCAAAAGAACAAATTTCTGGAGCACTGACAGACCTCTTTGTATTCTCTTTGGGTGTTCTGAAGTTCTCTGGGACCTTGCGTCAACACTGGCCACAGGCATTGTTTTAAGTGAGGATAATCCAGGAAATTACAGGCCTGTGAGCCTCACGGCGGTTTCCAATAACTTCCCAATTTTTGCAAAAGATTCTTGAGGACAGGATCTACACACCCTTTTTAGATGCAAATATGTTGTCCAGTTGATGTTGTCTACGTGGACTAGAGTAAAGCCTTTCATAAGGTCTGCCATGGCAGACTGGTACAAAAGGTGAAGTCACATGCTATTGGGGTCCGCTGTCAAGATGGATAGAGAAGGGATTTGGTCATAGGAGAGAGAGGGTAACAGTGAAAGGGTGCTTTTCAGAACGGAGGGTTGTGACTAGTGGTGTTCCACAGATCAGTGCTGGGATCTCTGTTCACAGTCTACATAGATGATTTGGAGGAAAATGTGGCTGGCCTAAATAAGTTTGGGAACAGTACAAGGATTAGAGTTGCGCATAGTGAGGAGGGATTGTCAGGGAATGTAGCAGGATACAGATCTGTTGGAGGCATGAGCAGAAAAATGGCAAGTGGAGTTTTAGTCTGGGCAAATGTGAGATGACACATTTTAGAAGGCCAGGTACAAGTGGAAATTTATACAATGAATGGCAGAACTGTTAAGGCTATTTGATATGCAGAAGAGGTACAGGCCTGCAGATCGCTGAAGGTGGCAGCACCGGTAGACAAGGTAGTTTTTAAAAAGGCTTGTCGCATGCTTGCCTTGAAAATGAGAATTGAAATCAGGACAGACAAGTTATGCTGTAGCTTTACAGAACTTGGAATACTGCGAACAGTTTTCTGTAATAGTAAGTGAATCATACTTCATGGAACAGCATTTACAAAGGCATAAAATCAAACAGTACCTTTTTAAAAATTTCTGCTTTTTCTAACATTCTGCATTCTGATCCAATTTGATGCTTGCCCTTTTTATTGTTATCTTCTGACTTCACTTACTAGTCCTAGCAACCTTCCCTTTTTAAGGAGAAACCAAGCTTCTCTAATCTGTGTAATTGAAGACTCAATACAGGAACTCTTGTCCTTTTCAGCTCCACACCTATTTGAGAAGTTATCGTGGGTGTATTGTCCAGAAATGGACATTATCACTATCCTCAGTTGGCTTCCCTGTTATCCTGTTGTTGATTTCCCCCCCCCCCCCCCAACAATTCTTTAAAAGATACCATGTAACTTCCTTGCGTTTTTGCATTCTGTTCTATTTATAAAGCCTCGGGTTCTCTGTCTTATTGAATGCTTTGTCGGTACCTTTTGCATTTTCCATTCTTTCTTCACTCACCATTCTTGAATGCAGCCCAGCTGCTCCTTGTGACATTTCAACTTTTAAATATAGCCTGCCTGTCTAATACCTCCCTTTTTTTTACATTTAACATATGTTTTTCATGATATGACTTTCTTTTCGCATTTTCTGGGCCTTAAATGGCCCCACCTTTCCCTTTTTTTTTTACAATTTTTTTTGTTTTATAGGAGAGATAGGAATCCGATTATCTTCTAATTTATGTTGATCATCAGCTCTCTCTATCTTCTTTCTTTTGTCACTTTCCCTGTATAAACTCTTACTATATTAAGCATGGTCCTCCTTGTGTTATTAACCCCATCCAGCAGGCTTTAGCTGTCCTCTTTTAAAAGCAGCTTATAGTTTGTTTAGTGATAATGGGAACTGCAGATGCTGGAGAATCCAAGATAACCAAGTGTGAAGCTGGATGAACACAGCAGGCCAAGCAGCATCTCAGGAGCACAAAAGCTGACGTTTCGGGCCTAGACCCTTCATCAGAGAGCTATAGTTTGTTTACATTTTTATTGTCTGATGGTCTTTGGGTTTGATCAATTGAAATTGGAATTATTCTCTTGCAATAAAATTGTCAGTTTCCCCTAATTATTTTAGTTCCTTGTCCTCCTTTCCATAACAAACCTAGTCCTGATGCTGAGATACTTCCTAAATGTTCCTCTGCCGGCACTTGACCGCTGCATTCTGCAGAATCGGATCCAGCAATGGATTGATTGTGAATGTTAAGAATATGTTCAGAGGCTTGTATTTTTGTGCTCTCATTCTTGTCCTAGTTCTACTTCTCAGCCCTCTTGTGCTAATACTGCCAAGTGTTAGGATAAATGGTAGACAGTGATGTAGCGGTAATTTTGTTGGACTAGTAATCCAGAACCCTTACCTAGTTCAGGGCCATGTGTTCAATTTCCAATTTAGCAGATGGCAGAATTTGAATTCCGTAAATAGCTAGCCTAATGGTGAGCTTGTAATCACTGTAAAATCCACCCGGTTCACTATTGACTTCTGGTGAAGGAAATCTGCCATCCTTGGTTTAGTCTACATGATGACTCCAGACCCACAGCAATGTGATTGATTCTTAAATGCTGGCCTAGCCAGCAACAAAAGTATGAACTGTTTTAGACTGTGTTTATGTCCACTCCTAGCTCTTTATAAGTCAAGTCTTTGTCATAATTCACAACCTGTTCTGATGCAGCTATTAATTGTTACAACTCACTAGCCTTGTTTGCCACTCTGTCCCATTATACATCTTCATTAAAATCTAAATTGGACCGAGTATTCTCACCTCAACCCACTGAATTACCTTACCCTATTTTGGTAATTTGTCTCTGTCAATCCTTTTGTGTACTGTTCAAATGCTGCATGCTGGTGCCCAACTCTATCCAATTAATTTAAAACTTGGGTGAAGAATGAGTGGTTTGTTCAATCAGCATATTGGTCCCAGCTCTGAGCTGCAACTCCTTTTGCCATGTGATTGCACTTACCCTAGAATTAGTCCCCATACTTCGGGAATCTAAAGTTCTGCATGCTTTGATCTATTGTCTTCCAATTCTGAGCTTGGTAATGCAGTCAGTTGGAGCAATCTATAGACTTGCTACCTTTGTTTTTGTCCTGCTGGAAATCTCCTTTAAAGTCTGCCTTTGGAACGTCATCTCTTCTCTATCAAGGTAATTACTATTGTTTTATGAAACTTGATAGCTGGCAGTTCCAACACTCCACCCGTGTGCTTTGTCACCACTTCCGTGCCATCCTGAACCCAGCACCAGAGAGGCAGCATATTATCCTGAATGCTCAATGTCAATTTTGACATTCTTTATATTTATCTTACAAAAGCTTTGCTCAGTGATAATTCCTTTTATCCTGGAACATCTTTTTAGAATTATTTTCTTTTTGACTACTGTAGACCCTGGTAATGACCAAAAGTTGTTTTTTTAATCCAAAAGGGAATATTTCAAGGATCCTCTGCAAGAAAGAGAAGTTAAATGGAACGGTGTAGGAAGAATGTCATGGAGCTCAAGGCCAAGGCAAGTGAAGGCTCCACTGGACCAGTAGTCTAAAATTGGGGATCTACCAGAGGCCAGAGTTAAAGGACAACACTTGGGGAAGTGATCAGCAGTGCAGGGATTTGAAAATGAGAATGAGAACTTTACAATTTAGATGTTCTTCAACCAAAAGCCATTTGGTTAGTCAATGAACATGGGGATAACTAGGAAATAGAAGCACTTTGAGTTAAGATGCGAGTGGCATTGATTTGGATGACCAAAATTTTGGAAGATAGCATGCAGGAGATGAGTAAAAAGCATTTTTGGAATAGTATTGTTTAGCAGTTACTCAACCAAATGCAGATTGTGTGGTGATGATTTTTGGATGATGTTAGGGGTTAAAAATATGTGGATGTCACAAATTTCACACTTGAAGTTCCTCCATGGATCAAATGTGACTCCAAGTGAGGAAAAGACTAGATTAATTTCAGACTGCTGATAAGTACAGAGGTTGCAGATGGAGAGAATCAACAGCGGGAAATGGAGATGAAGTACGTTGCTTCAGACTTGCAGATATTTAAGTGGAGGAAATTTTATTGTTCCCACAGCACTGGACGTCAGATATTCAAACAGCAAAAGAGTTCATCTGTGATTGTTGAGCTGGTCACCACACTGTACATTGTGGATATCCTTTTGGATATTGTCACCAAACATCTGCACGTTGATATAGAATAGGAGGGGTGCCGTGAGCAGACCTTTTTTAGGGACACCAGAGGTAATTCTGTTGAAGTAGTAAGAGAAGATAACAGGACATGTAGAAATGAAATTGAGTGAAAGCAGTCTCACCTGAGCAAGGCAGCCACTAGAATGGTGTTTGAATAATGGCGTAGTCAAACCATCTGCTAAGACAGAGACCGGTTGAGCATAATGAGGAATAATATGGTAATTCATCACCACCTGACATCGCCTGGCTTTATCTTTTAACCTCCATCCTTAAGAGAAAGCATCACCGCACCTGAAACACTAATGATTTTTTTTCTTGTTCACTGCTGGCAGACCTACTGAGCTTTTCCAGCAATGTCTGTTTTTGATTGTGTAAATATTCCCCTACTTTTCCCACAGATGGGTGGAAATGGCCATTCCATGATTGCAACGTGAGGAATTTTAAGGATCTGTCCGGCTGGCATCAATCATGTCTCAAAAAGTTAAAGCTTTAACTCGTGAGCTATGGGTTTCCTTTTATTTGGCCTGAGTCGTGATGTGTGGATTATTCGCAATGGATGTTTGTTGCTTTGAGTGAAAGGAAGTTGTGGTAGTCTGTAAAGGAGATCCTGTCTGTGTCAATAATCAATATTTCCTTGCCATCATGCACTGTTTGGGTGTCTGTTACTCAACTGTTGAAAATTTGAGCCAAAATATGTCAAACCACCTGCTTCCTGAAGCTTGAAAATGGATCGGTGTGCATGAAATGTGACTTTTTTTTAAACTTTAGAGGATCTGGTGAGAGTATGGATTATTGCATTTTAAAATGGGTAGCCTTCCCCAGAAAAGTGGTTTTCAATGAAATATTCATTTGACTGTCAGATGTTCAACAAGCAAGCTGTTTGCTGGTTCTGTCAAACATTGAGATGTGTGGCATGAAAAATGAGGGATTCTTTTTTGATCAACGTACCTTCCCTTGGTATCACCCAGATTTAAAATGTGATTTTAATCTTTTTGTGCGAAATAGCTGCTGTGCATGCTTATGTGAGCAGATTCATTTGGTTGTGCTTTATCACTTTTTTGGTCCAAGAATGTGATCTTCATGACTTCATGCACTACTCCTCCCACACCTGCAATCTTGATGAAGAGGCTCTTTATTAAGTACCTGCACCAATTAAAGATCCATATCTGGCCTACATAGTAGGTAATCAGCTCAAATATGGGTGGGGAAGGGGTCTTACTTGTACTCCCTAAGGCGTAGTTACTTCAACTGGGTGTCCACCCAGTCGTCTTCTTGCTCAATAAGGGTTGTGTGGTGAAGGACTTGGAACCTTCACCTCTGTATCATAGGGTGTGTCCTTGAGCTAAGGATTCTCTCTCTCTCTCTCTCTCTCTCTCTCTCTCTCTCTCCCTCCCTCCCTCCCTCCCTCTCTCTCTCTCTCTTTTTATGGGGCATAATCTTAAATTCAGATAAGTGGGTGGGAGCAGTCTTGTGGAGCAAAGGAAGAAAATATCCAGAGGACTAATGTTTCTCAAAGATTAATTTTGAACAAATGTAACAAGGAATAGCCTGAAGTGTTGTATGTATCACTCAACAGCTATGTGTGATGGTGTAGATCATGCCTACGTTCATTTAACCAGCCACAGAACAGTGCAGTGATTTTCATGGGAAAAGATGTATGAGTGCATGGCAAATTCTTAATATGCTAGACAAAGTAATAACACAAAGGATAGTAGGAACTGCAAATGCTGGAGAATCTGAGATGATAACAAGATGTAGAGCTGGATGAACACAGCAGGCCAAGCAGTGTCAGAGGAGCAGGGACACTGATGTTCCGGGCCTAGACCCTTCTTTCTGAAGAAGGGTCTCGACCTGAAACATCACCTTTCCTGCTCCTCTGCTGCTAGCCTGCTGTGTTCATCCAGCTCTACATCTTGTTAATGCAAAAAGAGAAATGGATTTGCTTTAATGGCTATTGGATGTGTGGTTGGCTATCATTGGGAATTACTTCATCCAAGATACCTGATGGATTGGAAAGGCAGAACGTGGAAGAGATTTGGGCTGGCTAGCCCACGAAATAAATCTGACAGGAGGACTGTGGTGAAGGTGTATCTTGCTACAATAGAACAAAAAGCAGAACTAGTGTGGGTGACTGCGACATAGAATCAGAAATGCCTTTGATTCTCATACCTCTAACAGTGGCTATACTGCTGGACAGTCATCAGTGATCATGTGGGCCTTTAAACCCCTCTGGATACAATTGGCAAAACTTGTTTGAAAGACAAGTTCAGGGAATACATTTTGAGACATTAATTCCAAACATACTATGCTGTGTAACAATGAGAGAAGGTACTATTTTACACAATTTTAGGGGGCAGTTGGGGATAAGACTGTGTTTATTGGTAATCTTGTCTGGGATCTTCTTGGACACTAATCGTTATAGTAGAATTTCTCATCGTGTTTGAGTGAGACAAGTCTGAAACTAGAATATTGAACCTAGTCAACCAGATAAAC
The DNA here is from genome assembly GCF_030684315.1 of Stegostoma tigrinum. Lineage (NCBI taxonomy): Eukaryota > Metazoa > Chordata > Chondrichthyes > Orectolobiformes > Stegostomatidae > Stegostoma > Stegostoma tigrinum. Next base: position 13,557,384 of record NC_081356.1, on the reverse strand, counting down.
ATAATCTAAGTTAGGAAATTGGGGTAAAAGATGTACCATGGTTGAAAAGCAATGGCTAGCTAAAGTGGCAGAAAATAAAATGAGGGTAGATTAACCAGCAATATTTTTTATTTTAAAATTGTATAGGCTTTGACCAGTAACAATGAAAGTGGAGCATGTATTGCTGAGAGTTTGAGACAAGGTAAACTTATTACATGCATATGGAGTTTGTGGGAGAAAGTAAATCTATGCTGTATTCCGCAATGGCAGAAGACCTCAAATTTTCTGGAAATTGTGGGCAATGAAGGGTCAAAAGACAGTGCAGAAGTTGGTGTGTTTTTTTAATTGTTCTTTTAACCAAGGGGTGGCGGGGGTTGGGGGGAGTACTGGAGGAACGAATGGGCATGAAAGTTTGTGTCCCCTGTATATCTCCCAAGGCTCTCAAAAGGTAGTTGCAGAAAAGATTATGCCCTTGTTGTAAACTTTCAAAATTTTCTAGATGTTTGGAATGGTCCTAGTGGATTCCAAAGTAACAAATGTAAGATCGCTTTTTGAGGCAGTTGAGGAAATGAACTACTTCAGTGTCCGGAAGATGCCAGAATGCTATGAAAGTTGTATGGGGTAGGAAAGACTGTAGAGTAAATCTGGTTTTACAAAGGTTTGTTTGCTTGCTTCACGAGTCTTTTGAAAATGTAACTATGACAGTTAAAGAAAACCAGCGGAGGTAGTATATTTGGATTTGAAAATACACTTTGCTAATATGTTATAATAGGTTTTGTGCAGGATGAGGGTCCATGGGATTGAGATTACCTTGTTTTAGGGATCATGATCCACTAGTTGATTTTTGTAAAGTTTGTTTTTTCTGATTTAGTTTATTGAATTTGTTGAGTAGTTTAGCTGTGGTGCATTAATTAGAGAAAGTATACAAGTGGGGTCAGTTCACTGATACTAGAGACAAACAGACTATCAGCATGGACTGGGGTGATGGGAACTGCAGATGCTGGAGAATCCGCGATAACAAAGTGTGGAGCAGGATGAACACAGCAGGCCAAGAGCATCTTAGAAGCACAAAAGCTGACGCTTCTGATGAAGGGCCTAGGCCCGAAAAGCTTTTGCCTGAGATGGAGGCAGGTCCAGGAAGGGACAGCTGTGTTGGAGATATCTGATTTTTCTGATGAAGCGTCTAGGCCTGAAACGCCAACTTTTATGCTCTTAAGATGCTGCTTGGCCTGCTGTGATCATCCAGCTCCACACTTTGTTATCTCTGAAAGGAATAACTGATCTGGATTTGCTGAAAATCCAATGTTGAGTTGGAATGTAAGTTTTTCGACAAGGTCGAATTTGCGCAGGATCATAAATGGGTAAGGGCTTAGATGCATAATGATGTGGATTATTTACTTGGGAGGAAGACTAGAATATTTTTAAACAATTAGATGTGCTCAGAAGAAATTGGTCTTTCATAAACACAAAGCTAACATGCAACTACAGTAAGAATTAGGAATGCAGATCGTGTTTGTATCTTACAATAGGTAGAATGCAAGGGCAAGTAAGTGCTCCTTTTGATTTTTATATAACACATCCGGAGCACATGATTAAAATTTTGGCAACTCTACTTACCTTGAAATTCAGTGAAGGTCCATTTAAACTGATTGCTGGGGTGAGTTGTCATGGAGAACAGACTTGAGTGAAATTGAGTTTTTGTCCAGAGTTTTTAGAAGAATGAGATGATTTTTAGTTTGAAGGATAACAACTTTTGTTTTGGAGGCTCGACAGGGTAACTGCTAAGAGATGGACCAGGCTGGAGAATCTAGCATTAGGAATCAGTATTTTGGGATAAAGGGGCATTCATTTCGTTTATGGATGAGAAATTTCTTCAGAGGGTTATGATTTCTGGAATTCTCCTGTACTTCAGCGTCTGCAATATTCAGTCATTGAATTTTTTCAAGACTTAGGTTTGGGTAGTTTTGGGCTCTTAAGGGAATTGTGGGATAAGGAAAATGTATACAAGACGGTGCAGTTGAAGGTGTGCACATCTGCAATGATCTTTATTAAATGATGAGGTAGGCTGGAGGAGCCAGATGACCTAAATTTGCACTTTTTTTTCTCCCTTTTTTTTGTGATTTGTCAACAGTAACTCTTCTCTTGTGCTATCAGGATAGTAAGCCAAACAAGATAAACTAGCTTCTTGTCCTCCTCAATGTTCCCACGGTGTAAACACTTCTTGGCTGTGCTTGGCAGACATGCGTGTGGCTGCCAATTTGCTTGGATCCCTGTAGTTTTATAATGTGTACCTTTTTTCTACAAATGAAAACAATTCTGTGGAATGTGTTCTTTGGGTCCTATTGTCTCTAAATCTTCCCAGGCTACAACAGTTTTATTCTTCCCTTTGTTCAATCCCCTTTTTGTTTTTCCTTTTTATTTTGGAAAGGTATGTGATGGTTTTCTTGACTGTGCTATAAACTTAGACTTTTTTTGTTTGTTTTTTTTCCATCCCAGTTGCTCCTCCAGAAGCATTCAAGACCGGTGCAGTTGTGATACTGATCTTAAACTATCATTTGTTCCATCTGTGAACCAGCTGACCAATATATCAGTCATCTAGCTGGAGTCTACAGCTAATAGAGACTGGCCCATTTTGAGGAATAGTTTTTTCCAATTTGACTTTTTATGTAGTTCAGCAGCATTTTTTTTTGGCTGAATGGGTGTTGCAGAATTAGCCCATAGGAACAAGAATAGCTAAAAATGACCTCCAAGTTCTCAATTAATTCTAGGCACCAGAGCTCCTGATCACTGTTGTTTTAATCCCTACTCCAAGGCGCTAAATCTGTACACTTGCATGTTAAAAGAAGTTCTTGAAATTGAGGTCTGAATGTAGTATAGGGAGAACTCTTCTGCTTGTAAAGGGGTCAAAAATGAGAGGGCACAAATATAAAGCATTTTGCAAGGCAGTAAATGTGAGGTGAGAATGACTGACTTTTTTTGTGCAGAGAAATGGGAGCATTCTATTTGCTTTGTTTTTAATGCAAGTAACGTGCGAGGGCACAGGAGAGGCAGCGAATATCAGTGATAATCCTCTTTTGAAGAGGTTTGTGCAGACTCAATGGACCAAAAAGCTTAATTTTGCACTGTAACATTTCTTTTACTCCTCCTCCTTCCACCCCCCCCCCCCACCCCACCCCGTGACCATTGCTTCCCACAAAATTTCAAGCAAAGACCCCAGAACACACTCATCAAGGTATTTTAAGGATGCCGTACCTGACTGAACTGACTGGCTTGATGGCAATAGCAATTGATGGGACCTGTCAGATGATTCTGTTGTGCACTTCCATTTACTTTGCAATTATGGCATTGGTGGAAATGCCCACTTGCAAAGTTCTTTGTGCAATTTGTTGCACAGTCAGGAATGGTCGTGGCATAAGCAGACTGAACCAATGGGGTTTGAGGTAGGTTTAACCCATGTTAGTTATTCCCTGTGACATTCATGCTGCCTGCTAGTACTCGTGTTGTGAATGGAACCAATGCCCACTGCCCAGTGGTGTGGCTAGCCATCTCATCAGGAGGGTCAGAGGCTCGTGTGTTAAAACTATCCTGCATCTCTTAAAGGCTGTCATGTGGAGCTCATTCTAACTTGGAAAAAGCGTAATAATGCTGCCACAACATGGAGAGATTAGGTTCCAAGAAGTTCCAGTGCAGCACTGACAATCTTGTCAGAGGCACAGTAAGAAGGGTTTCATCTTCTCTGCAAATGATCGTGAGTCCCCCCCAGTAACTCAAAAGGCGTTGGTACTGGCTGGATGTAGCAAGGTTTACACAGCTGAATTTTGCTTGCTGCAATTCATACAATTAAATTCTCCAATGATGAAGATCAGAAAGCATCTTCAAATGCCATAAACCCACCAGTTACAGCACAAACTCTTTAGCAGCTGTTCAATGTGTTAGATCACTTAGCTGTAGAAACATCAACAATCTGTATCATTCATGACTCCTATCTAACATTGATAGTTTCACCTTGCTCTCTTGTAACTCGACACAGCTGCAGTCCTTTCATACAATTCCAGCTCTCCACCGGGTCTGCAATGTAACTCCAAACAAATTACCCATACTATCACTAATACACCTCTCTTGCAACTTATTCTTGAACTCCCACTTGAGACTTCTAATGATGGCACACTCAGCCGCTGTCAGGGCTACAGTCACCTGGTGGAGCTCTCACTAAAAGTGACCGTGTCCTCATTAAATCTTCCCTTTTTCCATCTATCTTGTTCTTCGCTCCATATCTCTAATTTGTAGAAGTATACACCTGTTGCCCCTCACTACAATTTCTTTTTTAAGGAACTTCACTGTATTTAGCCAGAAATAGAGGAAATGGAGGAAGACTGAATAAATTAAAATAATCGAACTCACGTTCACCCACTATGTTGGATAGACTTTGGACCTTGGAGTAGCTTAGAGGTGGGACCTGCACTTGTTGGGACATCTGGTTTGAGTAACTTACAGCCGTGACTGCAATACTCCAATAGTACAATAAATGTTAGCACTTCAGTCAGACTTCTGCTATGGTAGAGTTGAATAAGCACTGGGATATGTAAGTTAATATGTGCAGTGTTCTGCTGTGTGGGTTTAGACGGTTGCCATCATTCAAAACGTTTAGTTGAATTATCTAACATTACAACAATCTGCCCTTGAACAAACTACCAGGATTGTCAAGGTGCTAACTCCGAGTGGTGGTAGTGGCTGTATGGAGCATGAACCTGCTGCCCTCTGTCTCTTGAGATGACAGCACTTTGCTCTTCTATCTGTGGCCTTGCTATTACTCCTGATACCAGTTCTCCAAAGTTGAAGACTTGTTTACTGATGTTGATTTTGAATTAATGACCAACAGGCCTCTAAAGAAATTGTTTTGGTTTCTTCCTCTTCGTTCCCCTTAACAGGTTGGTATATAGCTGGTGGTCATAACTTGGTGTATAGCTATGTCTTCACAATGGCATTTTAGCATAAAATGATCTTTTTTGATACCTGCTCCCCAGAGTGCCGCAAGGCTCCTTCAGAGAATTCCAGCTAGTGGTAGTGTTCCTTCACACTGTTTTATTTCTGTGATTTGCATTGTATACCTGTTGCTCACATGTGCATGGTTCTGCACAGTCATGAGCCATGTTGTCAGTCTGATGACTAGTCTTTGCCATGGTGCCTTAAGTGTAGATGACAGTGGAATGGAGGAATTGTAATACCTATCAGGATACTAAACTTTATTTTGCATGGAATCATGGAATCTCTCTCTTTGTTACACTACATCACAATTGACATGTGGTGTTTGTAAAATGACATTCATGCAGCTTGTCACCCTGCACTCTCTGGAGAAACAAGAAACCACATAAGTCAGGCACCTATGGAAGGTGTTTGTGACTTGCCTTGTCACAAAATGAGTGAACAACTGAGATGTTGTAATTATCTCCAAGCGTTTGGATAAAAAGACTCATGGCTTATAGCCATGAGCACCTCCATGCCATGGACGTTAGTATCCTAACCCTCCCTCCTCTGGAGGTTGCAGTTGTGTCTGTAACAAGTAGCAGATTTCATTGAGGGTGTTGTTCTTTTTATTAAAACAAATGCCTCGCTGTAATTCAGCTTCAAGAATTCCATCTTAGGTAGATGAAGCCTCCTTCCAAGAGCCCTTTCCCTTCCCACAAGCTGCCCTGCCCTGCATACTGATTTTATTTTTAATTCTTCCAGTTGAAATAAAGCCCAATTCACCAAAGATCCCTAGACGGCACTTTGCAAATTCATGACCACTTCCATCGGGAAGGACAAGGACAAGGGCAGCAGATATACCAGAATACCACCTCCCAAGTCACTTTCCATCCTGACGTGGAAATGTATCGCTGTTCCTCTGTGGAATCAAAATCCTGGGCATTGCACGAGTCAACCCAGAACAGGTGAACTACAATAGTTCAAGAAGGCAGCTGACCGCCACCACCTCAAGTGCAACTAAGAACAGGCAATAAATGTTTACCAGCCAGTGACCCCCACATCCTACAAATAACGAATACATTTTTAAAAACAGAATAGGAAACTGAATTTCCTGAAAATTCAGTAGTACAGACTCCATATTGGTATATAGAAAACAGAATGTTTGTTTGCCTCTGGTTCAGAACATCAGGGGTTCCACAGTCCATTTTGGTACACAATCCAGATTGATGCTCCAATGCAGTATTGAAGAAGTGCTAAACGATTGAAGGTGTCATCTTGCAAATCAATTGCAAACTGAATTCTTGTGTGCTCTAAAATGAATAGAAAAGATCTCAATACTGTTTAGAGAGCTGAGGTGTTCTCCCACCTGTGCTGACTAGAACACGTAATTGGTGTTTTAATGCATTGTGGAACTATTATGTACAAATTGTTTACCACGTTTCCTTCAGTATGACAAAAAAAGTTTCATTGGTTATGAAATGGTCAAAACAATCTCAAATGTCAAAGCACTAAATAATAACAATTACTTGCCTATTAAATGCGATCCACTAGCTAAATCTTAATACAGTATAAAATACTGTTACATCACTAACCTGTCCTTGGATCCCATAGGCTGCTACCTTCACCATCTGTCTCCCATATGGGAACTTCTTTGTAAAGGTCTACGTGGACCTCAGTAGGCCATGTTGAATGCATTGTCCTCCACTACACAGCTCTTCAAGAAATTTTAATTAAATTAGTCAGACATGTCAGCCTCTTAACAAAACAGTGTTGACTTCTTAATTTATCCCTGCCTTTCCAAATGCAGATTCATCTGTCCCTCAGTTTCCTTAGCACAGAAATTAGACTGGCCTGTTTGTTTCCTAGTTTCCCCTTTTTGCTGTCTTCTTGAAATGACAGTGCCACACAGGCTGTTTGGAGTCCTCCGATACCTCACCTGAGGCTAGAGAAGAATTTAAGATTATTCTGTGCCACTGCCTTTTCCTCTTCCTTGTGTCACTTAACAGCCTGACTCATATAAATTTTGAAGGCCAAATAAAACCTACTTTTTAAATTGACCATACCGTTCAGCATCTCCTTTTCTGTCTATGCTAATTTATTTAGGTATGCTGCAATCTTTTCCTTTGCTTCTATACTTGCATTGTTCCTCTCTCTAGTGAACACAAGCAGACTATATATTCACTTAGAACTCTACATATGACCTCTGGTTTCTCACAAATTACCACTGGACCTTTTTTTTTAAATGGGTGCTGCTCGTGCCTTAAATATTCTCTTTATTCTTGACGTACTTGTAACGTTTATTTTCCTTTTCATGTTCTCTGCTTTTTTTTTCTTTGCTATCCTGGGGCGGCACGGAGGCTCAGTGATTAGCACTGCTGCCTCACAGCGCCAGGGATCAGGGTTTGATTCTGGCTTGAGTGACTGTGTGGAGTTTGTATGTTCTCCCTGTATCTGTGTGTCAAAAGATGTGCAGGTTAGGCAGATTGGCCATGCTAAATTGCCCATTGGTTTAGGGTGGGAAGTGCAGGGATAAGGTTGGGGGTGGGTCAGGTTCGGGTGGGCTAGTCTTCAGTGGATTTGATGGGCCATGTGGCCTGCTTCCACACTGTAAGGATTCTGATTCTGTTTTCCCCTTACATATTCTGTACTCCTGTAGGATTTCTGCTGTTCACCCACAGTGTCCCCACTTTCTCAATGACTAGCAAATGTAAATACTGTTCTCTTAATCACTCATTCATTTCTGTCTGCCCTTATCCATGGCATGAGCTTTCTTTCCTGAAATGTTCCTTCCTTTGCTTTCCAGGTGCATATGCAATATTTTTCTGCTCTCTTCATTTCCTCTCCCCCCATGTTTTTGCTGCTGTTCCGTTTCAGTAGGATATTTATTTTAAATCCTAGGTGGTGGTAGAGAAACTTCAAACTTCAAACTCCAGAGTAGGCAGCCCTCGCCCTCTTGTAGATCAGCATATATTTCTGGCACAGGAGGTCATTCAACCCGTCATGCTGGTGCCTGCACAAGGATATTGCCGCTCCCCCCATTCTTAGCCCGGTGGCTTCATATATGGTGGCTTCATATGGTGGCTTCTGCCTCCACTATCTGGCTTGGTTTTGATATTCACCCGATGAACCTGACTTTTACCACCCTTCAGGTGGTACATTCCAGATTACTGTATCTAAATTTTAAAAAACATACACTCATCCCTCTGGTTATTTTGCCAGTTATTTTCAATCTGCATTGTCTAGTTATTGATTTGTCCTTCCATACAACTTTGTGGGAAATGGTGTTAATGATCAGCCATGATCACTTTGAGCAGACTGGGCTGAAAAGTCTAGTGTTCCTAATCTACATGTAATAGTTTTGATTTAAAATTTATGTTTCACGTCAAAAGTGGTTGAAAAATGAGCAATACTTGTCTACTGGCTTATATAGTGGTTGGAGCCGTATAATTTACTGGCGTGAGTGAGAAGATGCTGTTGAAAAGCAACTACGAACTGTCTGCTCACCTTTTTTGTTTGAGATTGTTATTGCTGATGATTCAAAGACTCCAGACTTGTGTAGTTAGTTAGACCAGGCTACAGGGCAAATTGCAGCAGTTGGAGTAAAGCATCATGTGAAGGTGTGAAATGAGAAGGCACAGCACTTGAAGGGTAAATCATTGTGTAAGATTTTTCAAGTAGTGAATGTGTAACAACAGCTGTTGTAGGTCATTGCACAACCATTCAAGCAAATTCTTTGGATTTTTTTTACATCCGCTGTACGTACCAGAATTAATGTTTCAGAAGCTAGAATATTATTTCCCTTTTTTCCTCATCAGGTGGTCCTGGGGTATAATTTGCCGATGTTTATAGAAATAAACCAACCGCCAGTGTAATTTCGTTCGCTCCTGGAGCATACTAGAGCCTATGAGTGTTTCCTTTTTTTCTCTCTCTAAATCCCATCTCCCTCGCCGTTCTCCTGTCTGTCCTCTCGCGTTATATCCTCCTTTTCTCCTCCGCCCCTTCGCGCTCCATTCAAAACATTTTTGTGTTGATTGTGTAGGAGCTGGGAATTTGTCGCCCTAAAATCAAATCTGAGTTTGATCACAGGAAGCTGACAGCTGCTGCCTGGACCCTGCCGTGCGTTTCTTCACAGCTCTTTGTTTTCGTGGATGGTTCTTAGGAATCTAATTGTTGGTTTATGGTGGGGTGGGGTGGGGTGGGAGAAAGGCTGGTTTTGCATACGATCGAATTAAAAATTGCAAAATCAAGCGCCGGGTCTGCAACAAGAAGTGACTCACTCACTTGCCCCTGTGTGCACACCGTAAGGCTGGAGCAGCGCCCAGGCTCAGCGACTGGCATCTGCACATGCAACCCATGCGTGTTGGGGGTATGCCAAAGACCTCCCACGGCCCCCCTCTGCTCCCGTTTTGCTGTCATGTGTGGTGGCACCAGGTGACCCTCCCAACGTTCGCATTATAAAAGTGCAGCGCTACGTTCTCAGACTCTACCAGCAGCTGTGCTGTCAGGTTAAAAAAAAATCTGTTTCGGAAAGGGCTAAGGGACTGAGCACAGTATAAATCTGGACGGGTGTATCTTGTCCTCAAAGTAGCTGGCTGCAGACTGCGTAAGCGTTTGAGGAGGAGGTAAGGCAACACTTCTTCGCTACTCTCCAAGAAGTGTGTTTGCTTCTACCAGTGTAAAACTTTTTTTGTAAATATGTAAACCTAGTCTGGTGTTTCTTTTTACTATTTGGAATGTTTGTAACTAGGCTTTGCGATCTCTTTCCTACTTGCTGTCTTCTGAGCTCCCGCTATTTTTCATTCGATTGCAGCTTGTTTAGAAATTCAGAGCTGAGGTATTTTTAACTTATTTTTGCCCATGTTAAATGATGTTTCTGTGGGGAATTGAATAACGCTAAACACCTTTTTTATTGCTTTTCCTGTTTGGGGGAGATTTTCAAATCGTCAGTACAGAATTGCTTCAAGAAGGAACTAGTGTCTGATATTGAAATTGATTGCTCAGCTTAGTCCCGGGCTTGGGACTGTCCTGACTGGCCCAGTACCAAGTGGAGGGGCATCCTGAGGGTAAGTAGTGAAGCTGTGTTTGTGTAAACTGGGCCCAGTGACCAATGTATGCTGTTTACACCTTCATGTACTTTGGATCAAACGCTGCAGGTGTGAACTATAATGGGTTTACAACCTGCCTTGCGTTTCGAAGAGTTCAGTACAGACCTGTCTATTACATCTCAAACGCTTGAATGTGAAGACTTTTTTCAGGAAATGTGGAAGGAAGTCATTTCAGCAAATTTTTCCACATTTTCCAGCTTGTTTATCATGACTGGAGTCTTACATTATAAGTAGAAAGCAAATTGCAATGACTTTATTTAAGCACCTAGACACAGTATGAGTGCATTAAATATGTTTGGGTATTCTTTGCTTCAGAGCCCTACTATCTAATTTCAGTTCATTAGCACTGTTCTTGCAATTTTACTGTGGCTTTCAGAGATACAGAAAGTTTGTATTTTAAAGGAAAATAATGTTTGGAGTGAATCCTAGCACACACATGCTGTCCTCAAATGATACCAATCTAGCAGGCATGCGTAATTTTGTATCAGTCCAAGTTGCAGCCAGATCTTCTGGTCAAATTATCTCAGCACTCATGTGTCAATCCACACCCAGGCCTCTGTCAAATAAATTAACAAAGTACCATGGTAATAGAATTTGAAGGGCTAAGGTGCTTTGGAATTGACGTTTCACTATTTATTGGTATCAAGTCTGCACTATCCCGATTTTTTTTTTAAAAAAATGACATACCTAGAATCCATCTGCAAGTGGTTTTTTTAAAATCGCTAACTTTTTTCAGTTTACAAGTCTCTGCACCTGTGTTACGTGAAAAGGTTTTGTTAATGTCAACAAAATGCATGCAAACAATCGTGTTCATAGCTTTTAAAAAAAAAAACTTTGATAGTTAAGGTCATACCTCCTGATCCGGAAGGTTGCTCTTTTACCTGTAGGGATATGGGTCTCGATGGCAAGCGCAGCATTTGCTGGCAATCCCTAATCGCCCTAAGAGGAGATGATGAATTGCTGCTTTGGAATTGAAGTCCATGTAGTGTAGGTACATATGATGCGAAGGAAGGAGTTCCAGGATTTTGATCCAGTGATAATAGAAATAATACCAGACTTTGTAGAACTATGTTTTCATATGATGCCAACCTTGTTAGTCTTTTTGAGTTTAGAAAATGCTACAGAAGGAGCCTTGGTGAATTGCTGCAGTGCGTCTTTCAGTTAGTGCATTATGCTGCCTTGGTTCATGATTCTGTGTTATTGGAAAGAACGTAATGGAGTTTCTTGTCAGTTATCATCCTGATTGACAACATTGATTTTCTCATGATTACTTAATTGTTTCTTCAGCCATCCAGTGTGAAATTGGTTGCCACATCATCCAAACTCACCTTTTTTATTAAAACTGATTAAGGTACATGTAAAACAATTTGGAATGACTGAAGTCATGAAAGGTGTTCAATAAATGCAACTTTGTAGTTCTTTGACATGTACTGGTAATCCAGTCAACAGAAAGGTCTGTATAATGACAAATATTCTTGAGGGCTCTGATTTGTGTGGTATAATCCAGATGCCACCTCTTGCTTTCTTATGGATTCTGCTCCTCCATACTCCTTGAGTAGAGCTAGAATGATGCTCAGTAGTAGCAGTGTGTACTATCTACAAGATGTACTGCAGAAATTCACCCTGAGACAGCACCTTCCTTCCAAACCAATAACCACTGACCTTTTTAGGATATGGACAGCATATACATGGGATCACCATCTTCTACAAATTCCCCTCCATGTGACTCACCATCCTGACTTAGAAATATATTTCTATTCCTTTACTGTTGCTGGGTCAAAATCCTGAAATTCTCTGTCAGGGTGTTGTGGGTCTGCCAATAAGACATGGATTACTGTGGTCAAGAAGGCAGCTTGCCATCACCTGGCCCTAGTTGCCCTTGAGGGCAATATATCCTGGCTGGCCACCAAAGTCTACGTTCCACAAGTGAATTAAGAAGAATTATCTATGTAAACAGAATTACATAAAATTACCAGTTTTCTAGTCTGTCCTTCCTTACTGGGTGTGCATTTTCAAGCTATAGTCTTAGCATCTCTTTGCACAGTAAATCTGTATTTCGCCCTGTGTCTTTTGACAAGCGCTCCTATTTCTAGTACAAACTTTAATGTGTCCTTGATCATTCTTGTGGTTTTTCCCTTGCATGTTTGCAGAAAATGTGGTGCACTTTCTTCATTTAAGTTGTTTCGGTTAATGAGCACTTGAGCTGTATGTAGTTTATGGGCTTCTGGTTCTTCCCAATTTAAAAAAATTCCAACTCCTTACCCCGAAATTATCAACAACAAAAACAAATTTCTAGGAAAAAGCCAGCAGGTCTGACAGCATCTGGGAGAGAAACCAGCATTAATGTTTCGTGTCCGGTGTCCCTCCTTTAGAACAAATAGCAGCTAGGAAAAGGTTGTTGGTTGGTTTTTTTGTACAGAGACTTGGATGTCGGGGGGGGGGGGGGGGGGGGGGGCGGCGCGGCGCGGCATGAGGTAAATGATAGGTGGCAATGGAGCCCAAAGAGAGAAGAACAATTCGACAGATAAGAGTGGATAATGATCATCTGAGGAGAATGAATGGCTACTAATAGGGACAATTAGTAGCTAATGATGATTTGTGTGTAACAACAAGGCCTGGTATGTAGGGTTTGGGATAAGGACATGAGAGAAATTACCCCAAATATTATCTTTTGTTTCAGCAAGTGTTTTGTTATTTGTGTTTAAGACATTCCGTATATTTATTCCCTACTACGGGAAGAGGTCAACTGTTCAGTTCTAGTTTAGTGAAATAGTTTGCAGTCCGTAGAAAATTTTGTTTGATTTTTCTGGACTTTTTTGTGGTTTCTAACTAATGATCAGATTTTAGCCTTTTGCTACCTTAGCTTTTGACCTGTTTTTCTTACTGTGGGCACCTGTGAAAGGAGATGATGAAATGACCGTAGCTGCACAATTGTGTGTTGCATTATCCACAACAGGTTTTATAGACCATTGTCAAGCAATAACAATTTTTAGTTATGAATTGGATTTTAATGTGAGTGAAAAATCAATATTTTGTAATAAAAATGGAATTGGACGCAGTCACATGGAGTCATTAGGACATTATCCATCAAACTACACTGAGTATCTTGGAGTAGACAGTTAAAGTTGAAGTTTTAGAGGAAAAACTACAGGACTTTGTGTCAGGGCACTTGAAAGCATGGTTGAACACTTAATTTGGGGATTCTTAGGAGGCCAGAATTAATAGAATGCGAATGTCAAAATGTAGTATTGAGAGAGATTTGAGGAATAAGATTATGAAGTGATTTGAAAACCAGAGAGAAAATCCATAAAAATGGAGAGGCATTGCCAAATTGGCATTGAGGCAAGTCAGGTTGCACAAGAATATTAAATGAAATAGCACTTAAATGTCCATATCCTAAACTGGAGTGCAACCAAACTCAACGTACAAATTATCAGGAGTGGAATACAGACATGTGTTTTTATGCTCTGACTCATATGAAGCCATTTTAAATCCATTTAAGTATTCATGTCCTGGTTTGTTTCTGAAATGCTAACAAGATTGGATTTTTGCTCATTGCTTTCCATTCCTTCCCTATTTTTGCTGATGCTTAAACATAATGATTCTCTTCAATATTATTGACACAGCAAAACAAAACCATCGTGTTTGTCCCTTGTTCTTCTCTCTTTTTCATTCCGTTGCTCAGTAATTGTCAGAATAGTCTGTTCACTCTTGCTTTGCCCTCTCAGCAAGTAGCTGTGACTTTGTTAGCCTGATGGAGAATGCTCTGCTCTGTTTCCACAGCAAGTCTGTCCTTCCTGTTCAATTCAAGAACATTGCCTTGTAAGAACTGGTGCATATTGAGAAGTATCAACGTGCGGACTGTGTCCTTGCAATCTTTTTGAAATCTTGTGTAGGAAAGATGTGGGAGTGACATCAGTCATCCCTTTTTTTTGTTTTACATCAAAAAAAAGGTGTTACAAAGTTAGATGGAAAAGCAGTGGCTTTGTGTTGTGCAAAATGGATAAATTTTAATATCCACAAAAATCCTTTTTTAAATTCAGAAAAGACATTATATCCAAAGTTTGGCGATACCCCAGAAATGTCTGAAGTTCTTTCTCTACATTGGCTTGTGCCCAAGATAGAAATAATGGTTGTTTGTGGTCCTGAATAATGATCGTTTGAAGGCTGCCATGTGAAAAGCAACGAGGCTAATTGACTACTTAACACCCATGTTGTAATCAAGCTCAAAGTGCAGGTTAGTTTTTGGTGGCCTTAGAGTATGAAAAAGATTTTTAGTTTTTAGACATACCTTGAAATGTTATAGTTGTTTAAAAATAATGGTAGGTTTATCAGGAATAAATAGACTATGAAGTAATAAATGACCCAATGAAACAATATAAGTAATAGCAAGTGAGAATCTAATGATGAAATATTTTCAATTATTATGTAAGAGTATACTTGTTGCCCTTGTGCTTTAGTTTCTTTAAAGCCCAAATAGTTCTCTGAAATATTATTTGTTTTCAGTTAGTGCAAATGTAGCTTCAATCTGGGCACCATTCATTTTAACTGGATTTCACCTGCAGTCAGCAGAAATGCTGAATCTGTCCCAATGCTGCCTTTCTCGTGATCTACTCACTAGCCAGAAGTGGCAGCTTTACCATAGTTAAAGACTGGCCTTACTTTTTTTAAAGCCCTCGTGATCTTGCTTTTAGTTTTAGATATTTTTGCTTGCCCTTTTGAGACTTTTGTCTTGTGAAATTGTTAAATATCCCTGCACCTACAACAGTGTCTCCACTTATTGGGCGGGGAAGGTGTGCTGGGGAGTACTTCCCATTTTTGGACATAGTGCCTTTCGCAAGCGAAATAATTGATGTAGTGTTTTCTTTGTGTAAAATTGTCCAGCATAGAAACTGATCCTTTTGGACCAACTAGTCCATGCCGACTATGTTCCAAACTAACCTAGTCTCACTTTACTGCATTTGCCCCGTATCCATCCAAACCTTCGCTTGAATAAATACATGAACAGCATCTCTTTAAAATATTGTAACTGTACCTGGATTCACAACTTCTTCCTCTGGCAGTTCATTCCCCACACAAATCGCACTCTGCATGAAAATGTTGCCCCTCAGTCCTCTCTTGTTAAGTAAACCTTTCTTTTCGCACCTTAAAAATATGTCTTCTACTTTTGAACTCCCTCACCTTGGGAAAAGACCTTCTTACTCTTCACCTTATCTATGCCCCTAGTGACTTTATAAACCTCTAGATTCACCTCTCAGCCTCCTATGTTCTAGTGAAAAAAGTCCCAGCCAATCCAGCTTCAACTCATAACTCAAACCCTCCACTCTTGGTACCTTCCACTCTTGGTAATATCCTGGTAAATCTTTTCTGCGCCACCCTGGGCCCTACCATTAATTGTGTTAGTCCTGCCCTTGTTTGCTTTACCAAAATGCCTGTCTCGCCCATATCATGAGTATCTGTTCTGTTGCAAAACTGATGTCTGTTTGGCTTATTTGATGGGAAATGCTGCAGAGTCTTAATATTTCAGGACAGCCTTAAAGGACAGAGTTGCCTACTCCCATTAGGCTGATGCAGAAGATGAAACATAGCCATCTTGTTGCATCTGGGGGTGAGGGTATTACAGGTGCAATAGTCTGTATTGAGTGCAAGTGTTCTTGTTGCTCACTGCTTTAATGTAAAGGAATTTGTTAATCCTTCTAACACAATCTTTTAAAAGTTGCTAATTATTTCTTTTTGTCTTTTTGTAGGAGGTGACCATCTCTGCCTGCCAAACTGGACACTTAACTATGGAATGCATTCACTTGATTATCCCAAGCCTAAAGAACTCTATTAACACTACGCAGAGAAGCATTAGTTAGCAGTGAGACATCTCTGAATACTACTAAGCACTTTTCCAAAAGAAGAAAACTGTTTACAGAAGCCTGGCCTGTGTGTTTGAGTGAGAGCGCACGTGTGTGTGTGTGTGTGTGTGTGTGTGTGTGTCTGTTTCTTCATTTTCCTTTTCTGTGCACATACTTGGTGGGGGGTGTGGGGAAGAAATCCCAAAAATGGTGCTGGAGAATTACTTGTGGATGGTGATAGTGGGCTTTATAATAGCCTTTATCCTCGCTTTCTCTGTGGGTGCGAATGATGTGGCCAATTCGTTTGGTACTGCTGTGGGCTCTGGTGTTGTGACACTTCGCCAAGCCTGCATCCTGGCTTCCATTTTTGAAACAACCGGATCTGTACTGCTGGGAGCGAAGGTTGGAGAAACTATCCGGAAAGGGATCATTGATGTTAATCTATACAATGGGAGTGAGCATGTGCTCATGGCTGGCGAAGTCAGTGCAATGGTTGGTAAGTAACCTGTTTTTATTTTTGAGATTATTGATGCTAGCTGGATTTTTGTTTGCACTTGAGAGGAAAAAGTAGTTTAAACCGTATAAGCAGAGAGTGAGAATTAAGAGACTCCATCTAGGAACATTAGAGAAATATGATCTGATTGCAGTGTGCCTGATGTGACTGCAGTCTGCTCAAATGAATGCATAATTTCCTTGTTCTTGTCTCTTTATAATGGTGTAAAAACCTGTTCCCTCTGACATGCAAGTCCTTCACCCCTACAACTCCCTTCCCATTTCAAAGAAAGTTTCAAGTGCAAGCCTCGAATGAGAAGCTACATATGTTTTTTAGTCTCATGAAGCAAATAAGTACAAACTCCTAGAGACATCTGCTTGTATTCATTGTCCCTTGTTTAACCCATTCTGGACCTTGTTTAGAAGTCACTAGGAGATGTACCAATTGTATAATGAGCCTACTGGTGAGGGATCCATGTAAGAAAGCCACAGGCATATATCTGCAGTTTTCCTGTGTGCTCACTTAACAAAAGCTTCATCTATTTAGGACTCAGCAGGTATACAATTAACTACGTTTACTGGAAGCCAAATCCCCATCGTACTACGCTTATCACTGCAGTGTTGATTTTATATTTTTGCATTTCTGTGAGTCTGACTGATAGCTCCACCATACACACTGTACAGCAGTTTATAAGATTTACTTTTCAACTGTAGAGAGAAGGGATGCAAACATTCAGTAAAAGTCTGTCTGATCTTTACTCTTAGTCTTCTCTAGACCTTCAGTGCATTGATATGGTGGTGCTCATGATGCTAGATTTAGTGCTAAACCAGAAACGTGATGTCAGATTCCACCATGGTAAATTGTGAAGGTCAATTTTTATATTTTTAAGAAATGACAGGATGTTGACTAATCTTCTCTTAGAAGCAGTTGTCGTGTCTAGCTGGTGTGCTGTGTATGTGATTTAATTTCGAACATTGGTGTTAAATCTTAATGCCGTCTGGAGGAGCTTTTCGATTGTAAAAATAATTAAGATAGTCCACTACTTTGTTTTTATTGCAATGTCCATTTTGAAGGATGGATGGACATTAGTATTGACGTACATAAAGTTAAATTATAAAAATGTTCAAAAGTGGATTTTCCAGAGGTTGTTTTGAGGTGGTTTATGGAGGGAATTAGAGAAAATGGCTTGGAAAGCCTATTGTCACTTTTTTCTCTCTCCTCCTCTTTTTCCCCGCCCCCCAAAAAAAAATTCTGTACCCGAATTTTGGCTTCTGTTGCCATTAGTTTGAAATGATGTTTTTGCAACTTTTTTGCACACCCTTCTGTTTATATTTCTTGCTTCAAACCTCAGTTAACTTTCACATTACTCTACTCCACACTCCATTCTCTTGCAAATGTAATCCCTTTGCTTTCATTACAATTCTCTAGCCAAGAATAGTTTGATTGACTGACAGACATTACTGTTTTCTTTTACAATTTTGCCATTACGAATAGCTACTACATTCTGCCATAATTGTAGCTGTTTACTTACGTTGTGTTGATTCTTTACTTTTTCTGTTGAAGCTTTTAAAGACATACAGCCAGTAGTTAGACAAGCCTTTTCCTTTGGCCTCAGGATAACAATTTACCACCTGATTTATAGGCTTCAGATAGAGGTAAACAGGTTGTATTTACTCGTGAATATACCTTACCTGAATAATTGCAACATTTAACCTGAGTGACCCTTGCAGTATGAGTTCCTGAATATTGTTGGAAGACCCTGCCCACATCTGCATTTTTTGTTTTGCAAATGATTTTGGTACAGACAGCTTGCCCTTGTCTTTTTTTTTAAAAAAGGCAGTTGGTATCTTGAAAGTGAACTGGGCACATTGTATTGCTGCCATGCATGTTATTACAGACTGACTAGCCAGGTAAACAAAAGGATACATTAATGCTGGGTGTAGAGATGGTGACTTTGATGCAGGTTGACAGAAAGAGAGCATCCACTGGGGAGGTAAAAGACCTTGAATGTACCCACCAAAGAGACTGGGGTCATGTGGCCAGGGACACTGGCTCTGAGTGTGGGCTCTAGGAATTGGTAACAGTATCGCAGAAATGGGCTGTCAACATCAATGAAAGTATCTTTATCTGCCTATTCCACTCCATGAAACCTCTCCTGCCACTCTGTCCATCACACTCCAGTCCCTGGCACTCGGGTCTTCTGTGTAGTATCCTTATTGTATCTGCACACCTGCTGTTGCTGCTAATCTCCCACCAGCCCCTCTGCCTCTATGTAACTCAAATTTATTGAGGTGTGGTAGGTACAAGACTCCAACGCTAGGAGATATATTGATGTTTCTGCCCTCTCTTGCACTGTAAGAAGGGAGCACAGCAATTCCTAGCAGAGACAAGGAAACTGTTCTCATCATTGTAATAGGATTCAAAAAGAAGAAAATGTTAACAGGGTTTGTAGTGCCTGATCTCATTCGGAGCATCAAAAATGACAACATCATCCTGCCTTATGCCCCTCCAATAATTTCAAACACCCAAGAACTATCATGTACACCGCCACAGAAGCTCCAGGAGGTGAAAAACTAGCAACAACACTTAATCCTGACGTGAATGCTCTTAGCATACTGGCAGTGCAGAAACCTTGGCATGGGATTGGTATTAGCATGTGGGGAACTGAGTGGATCTCAGCCAAATGAGGAATAAATGATGGGTCACTTGTCAGTTTTACAAAAGGTCAGTAAGTGCTGCTGCCAAGGTGACATACATGATATTGCATTGCGTTGCTTTTTAATTGTCAGGTTATCTGACCCCATTTTGCAGCTTTACTTTTTTAGTTGCTGAGTAAGTAATGCCGATGCCATTTGGATATTTTGTTGCCTAAATTTGAGATCACGGTGGTGTACAGCTGGTCAAGCTATGTGACACCAGGATATGTCTGAAACTGACGCTTGTTTTGAATGTACACAAAGGGTACATTTATGCACAGCAATATGCTGGCAGCACACCATGTGGGAAACGTAGGGTGGAATGAGAGCCACCACAGAAGTGGCAAAATCTTTGTGGGCGAGAGTATTTCTAGCACACTCTACCAAATTTGTATTAACTTTTTTCGCTGCATAAGTCATTAGGGTAGGAGATACTGACTGACTTTCTCCTCTGTCTGATGCAACACACTCAACGCATTAAATCTACAATACAGAAATCAGCCGTTTGCTCAACTGCTCCATTCTGTTCTCTCAAGCTTTATTTCACTGTACCCATTTTGTCCCTGAAATTCCTGTATCTCCATTCCCTCCCCCCCCCCCCCCCCAACCATGTTCAAACTGAATGGCATGCTTCATTTGCTTCCATGTTCTAATTAATGTCTGTGTAATGTAGCAATAGCTGTTCAAAACTATTTATTAATGCTGTCTTTGGCCTGTGTTCAGTCTTGAGTGAAAAGATTTTTCTTACTTATCCTCCCTGTTAAACCCAGTCATAATTTTAAGTATTCTGCCAGAAATCCTCTTTGGCCTTCTGCTGAGAAAAGAACTCCAGCTTGCTCAATTTTTCCTGTTGTTCCAGGTGTGCAGATCTTAAGCTTATTTACTGGGTTTTATTTTGTATTGAATGATGCCATTCCAGCCACGCGCGGCCAAAATATGAAGTGTGAAAAGTCAGGCTGGGAATTCTGTATCAAGTGTCTCACCTGATGTCTTTACACTGTGAACAAGGTCCAGGTCAGAAATCTGAAGCACACCATTTTTCCTGGATGGGCAAAGCTGCAATGCTTGAAGCTATGCACGTCCTGAACTGAACTTCTACAAGTGTTGCCACCATTTAAACTTCTCATCCAATGCCAGTGAACTGTGACTGAAGTATGTACGTTCCAGAGAATGTACTGAAACAACTCAACATTTGACAGCACCCCACTCACCTGAGCCTCTGCTGCTAATGTCAAGGGTAATACAGTCATGAGGGGCCAACTCGTCCAAGTCATTGATTATCTCAACGTGACCAAGAAAGTCACTTTTTGACGTATTCAAAATTGTTTATACCTTTTGTTAAAGCCGTAATTGGAGCACCTTCCACACAAAGATTGGAGCAGTTCGGGGGGAGGGGCACCATTTTATTGGCAGCAAATACATGAGTGGCTGAGTGTGAACAGAATCTTTAAAAGCTGTTTTTTGTTGAACTTTTGTATTTTGTTCGCCCTGAATCAATTTCTCTATGTATAGACCAACAGGAAAGTGTTTCCTGAATATTAGTTTCACTTCATTTGAAGTGATTTTGCAACTAGAAAAATAACAAATGGTGCTTGTTGTCTTTTGAGAATTATTTGAACAAGACCAAAAGGTCTGTTTCTTTGCTCAATGACTCAATGTCTGTAATGTCAGCAAGTATCAACGGCCAAACTTCAGACTGCATCATTGTTGCGGATATCCAACAAATGCCCAGAAATTAGGCCCCCTGTGAGACCTTCTCTTTTTTGCTCTTAGCTCCAAGATCTACCACTTCTTCCTGGCCATGTACACCACGCAGAAATGCAAGAGACATTGGTTTGGGCAGATTTGGTTTGGGTTGACAAAACATCTTAACTTGTTCAATGTTTCACTCTCTAAAATCAGCATGAAAATGTATTTTTATTTTAAATCTGATTTTAGATTCCAAGTTTCTTCAATAAAATAAGGAAACTGTAAATGGAACCATACTGTAGCGTTGCTTAATCTTCTGGAATTAGCATTATAAGTTTCACCAAACCACGTTACATAACTATTTATTTGTATTCCCTGGAATAAACATTATGTTTTGGCCTTTGACTGGCTGTTGTGAGTAACCCAACCTTGTTGAGTGTGGTCTTCTTCTGGAATGGTTCATCAGAATGATGCAGTGGATTATGTGGACTGACTAAATTGGGATAGTAGAGAGAGGGATGACTTAAGCATAGTATGCGTGGAGAAGAATTTCCTCAGTGGTGTGAGAATCTAGATCAAGGGAGCTCCGTGTTAGAATTAAAGCTGTGTCGTAGAGATAAATCAGGAATCACTTAGAATCCAAGGGCCCAAACAGACCTTTTCAGGTGAAGCAACACTTCACCTGCACTTCCCAGAATCTAGTCTACTGGATTTGCTGCTCACAATGTGGTCTTCTCTACACTGGGGAAACAAAGCGTAGACTTGGTGACTGCTTCGCAGAACATCTACGTTCTGCTCGCAAAAAAGACCCTGAACTACATGTTGCCTACCACTTCGATGCACTACCTTGCTCCCCGGCCAACATCTGTCTCTGGCTTGCTATAGTGTTCCAGTGAAGCCCAATGCAAGCTGGGGAAACAACACCTCATTTTCCGCTTGGGGACCCTCCAGCCCTCCGGACTCAATATTTAGTTCAATAATTTTGGGGCCTTAGCTCTCCCATGTCCCAGCTCCCCTCCCCCCACACCAGACTTTGTTAGCACATAGCCTGCTACTACACACCCACTGTTGGTCACTAACAGTCCCTATTAACAACTACTCCCCCTCCCAGCCTGAACATGAGTAACTCCTTTGTCTTGCTCGACTCCATCCTAAGAACGGATTGATGCGCGAGATCTGAAAACAACCAAAAACTGAAATTTCTGAAGAAACTCTATAGACCTGTAGAGAGGACGCAGTTACCACTTTGATTGCAGTGACCCATCTTCAGAACTGATAGCAGCTGGGAAGAGTTGTGGTGAGAGGGTAGGTGGAGATGGTTTAGAGAGGGGTGGTGGGGGAAATAGTTAGACAGACAAAGGGATTATTGATTATTGTGCCAGGGAACCAGAGAAGCTAGACGGGTAATGGGGATCATGAGCAGATGAAAATGGGTTGGCTGTACTGAAAGTAACCCACTTCGTGACTGGCCGTGAGGGTGGGTGAGACTTGGTAGGAATGCTCTTGCTCTAAAATTATTGAACTTGATGTTGAATCACTATCCAAGGCCCCAGACACTCCTAGGTGAAAGTGGTTTTCCTGCATTTCACCCAGTCTCTAGTCCATTTGCTGCTTGCAATGTGATCTCCTCCTATATTGTGGAGACTATGCAGGCTGGACACCACTTTGTGGACCATACCCATTCTGTCTGCAGAAATGACCCCAAGCTACCAGTTGCCTGCCACTTCAGAACACCGCTGTGCTATGTCTCGGGCCTGCGTCAGTGCTCCAGTGAGGCCCAATGCTCTTTCTCCACTCCCATAATAATTCCTCAATGCCCGCATAATAAATACCACCTTCTTCATATCGGTTCTGAAGATGTCCCTGGATTCCACGTTAACTCTGCATTCCTCTGATTTTTTTTTTCCCAGCAATTCCGTTTTTTGCTAATGTGTATCTAAGTTGATGAGAGGCAAAGATTGGGTGGATAGTCAGACACTTGTTCCCAGGGTGGGAACTACTGTTACAAGGGGGGCATAATTTTAAGGTGATTGGAAGAAGGTATAGGGGAGATGTCAGATTGTGCAAACAGCCTGAGTGGGCGTGTGGAATGTGCTGCTTGCAATACTAGGAGTGTCAGATACTTTAGAGACTTCTAAATGACATGTGTATAGGCATGTAAAGAATAGTAAATGTAGGGCATGCAGGGTAGATGATCTTAGGATAATAGATCAGCACAACATTGTGGACCAAAGGCCTGTGCTGTACTGTTCTGTGTTCTATATGGAATTTGACTGTAGGCACCTGGTCAATTTGAGCTTTAAAGTCTGAAGAAGATTTTTGGTGGATAGCTTAAAAGGGACGTAAGACCAAAAGCAGAGATAGGGCTGTGTGGTTTATCATCTTAATGAAGATCCTATTGGACTGGGGCTGCAGCACTAGCTGCCTCTTGGATGTCTGTCAGGTGGTTGGTATGCACCATTTCTTTCCATCACAAAGTTGAGAAAGTTCATTTGAGATTGAATGTGACTCGGCTGCCAATGAACAAAGTAGAGGGAGAACATCACACTGCACCTGTTCTTGAATAGTTGTTGAGTAGATGAATATGTTAAAAAGTTGCATTCCCTGATCACTTGGTTTAAGAACGTGAAAAAAATGTTTCTATGGTTTTTGTTGCCTTAGAAAATAGGTTAGGTATATTTGACCATAAGAAAAGGGAACAGGAGTAGCCCTCTTGAGTCTGCTTCAGAGCTGATTTGACATTTCTCACAGCCACTTTTCTGCCCTTGCCTATAATCTTTCAATTCCCCGACTGAGCAAGAATCTATCAATCTTAACCTTAAATATACACCAGGTCCCTGTCCCCACAACTCTTTATGGCAGGACTTTCCAAAGAGACAATCCTCAAATTCTTCCTCCTCCTGTCTTCAGTTTGTACCCCTTTATTCCAAGACTATCCTCTAATCCTAGACTCTGATATGCGGGGAAGCCTCCTCTCAGCATTTACCCTGTCAAGCTTCTTAAGAATCATGGTTATGCTTCATTTGAGATCACCTCTCATTCATTCTTCTAAATTCCAGTTAGTTGAGTCCCAACATGTTTAATCTTTACTCCTAAGATAATCCCGCCATATTGGCCATCATCCTAGTAAACCTTATCTGAACTGCCTCCACTGAAATAATGTTGTTGTTCCTTTTTAAATGAGGGGACCAAAACTGCACTCAGTACTCCAGATGTGGTCTTGTCAGCACCTTGTGCAGTTGCAGAAAGGCATCCCAATTCTTTATACTCCAAATGCCTTGATATAAGGCCAACTTTCCATTAGTGTTCTTGATTACTTGCTGCATCTGTGTGCTAGCTTTGTTTCATGTCTCAGTCCTTTTTTGTATTGCTACTTCCTGCAGTTTTTCTCCATTTAAATAATACTTTTTATTTTCTCCCTTCCAAAATTAACGACTTCATGTTTTCTCATATTAGACTGCATCTGGCCACATTTTGCCCACTTGATTTAATGCAACAATATCTCTAAACTGTTTGTTTGTATCCCCCTTGCAATCTGCCTTTCCACCTTTTTTTTTGTCTCTTCTGCAGTGCACAGACTTCCTCCTTCCAAGTTGTTGTAAATGGTTCTGGTCCTAGCTCTGATCCCTGGTCATAGGTTACCAACCTGAAAAAGGAAAATCCCTTTTTAACCCTTTTTTGCTATTTCCTCCCCATGAGCCAATTCTTAATCCATGCCAAGTACCTCCAACTCCATGGGCTCATTTTTATTACTTTTTTTTTTAAGTCTTAAGCACTTTCAGACTGTGTTTGACAAGATTAAAAAGTCCAAATACAATACATTTACCGGTTTAGCGCTATCCTCTCTGGTTGAGACTTCCTTGGAAAAACGCGTAAAATCATGTCTGACTAATTTTATTGCCTTGAAGCTATACCGCCTCTGATTATATTATGATTTCACAAATGTTCTGCTCGTAATTCCTTATTTGCTTTCAGTATGTGTCCAAATGTAGATGTTAGGCTGATTGTCCTGTAATTAGCTTTTTTTTGCCTCCCTCCCCTTTGAGTAGGGATGACATTAAGGGTTTACCATTCTGTGGTATTTCTGTACAATCCAGTGATTTTTCTATATATTTTGGAAAAATTACAGCCAGTGTATCCAGAATCTGACTATTTCATTGACATCTGTGCGACATAAAGACAGTTGGCGTGTAGTGATGGCTGGTTTTGTGGACAGCATGGTTTTTGTGGTGAAAATTGGTGAGAATCTCCAAGTCGGTCACACTGACCTGGGTGAATGTTTGACCAAGCTGCATTGATTGATTCACTCTCTTTCAAATCTGTGTGCTCTTCACCTGCTCACATTTCACGAGAGGTTCTGAAGTCCATCTCTATTAAAGCCAACCACACTGCATGAGTTTACATTTTGACTACAATAAGCCAGGATTCTTGTCCCCTTATTAAAACATATGACTATTAATTATAATAAAATGTGAGGCTGGATGAACACAGCAGGCCCAGCAGCATCTCAGGAGCACAGGATGCTGCTTGGCCTGCTGTGTTCATCCAGCCTCACATTTTATTATCTTGGATGCTCCAGCATCTGCAGTTCCCATTATCACTATTAATAATTTTTAGTTTCTTTGCTATTATATAATTTAACTTGTTGCTGGAGAGCATTTCTTAAACGTGATGTTTCTTCGCTTTAAGTATGAAGGGCATAGTGCTTGAATAGATTAGTTAGAGGAATTTTCTTTGGAAAATTTCTAAAATGACATTTTTAAATGTAGGACAGCATTGTCACCACTTGAAGGTGTGAATTGACATTGCGTGTTTGCTGACTTGTGACAAGTAGTTATCCTTTTTAGTGGTGGTAACATTTTAGGGTTGCTCACTACATGTGAGACAGCTGTTTTTTTTTGAGATTCTCGAAGACAGAGTCAGGAACTTGTCAAACTATTAGGTGCACTCCCTCTCGTGCTGCTGAGGCTAGTGTTTGTGGGCACACGAACCAATATGCATCAATTAACCAAGCTTGTTTTCTGATTGCAGGGCAACAGTTCTAATTTGTCTAAGTGCTCACTGCTCTCATGTCCCCTGATTTTCAACTGGGATGAGATTTTGACGAAGTGTAATTTTTTTGGTCAGTTCATAAATTCCCTGTTCTGGTGCAGGTGGCTCAGTGGTTAGCATTGCTGTCTCAGTGGTTAGCATTTGCTGTCTCAGTGGTTAGCATTTGCTGTCTCAGTGGTTAGCATTTGCTGTCTCAGTGGTTAGCATTGCTGTCTCAGTGGTTAGCATTGCTGTCTCAGTGCCAGCAACCCAGGTTTGATTCCACCCTCTGGTGACTCTGTGGAGTTTACACGTTCCCCCCATGTCTGTGTGGGTTTTCTCTGGGTGCTCTAGTTTCCTCCCACAGTCCAAAGATGTGCAGGTTAGGTGGGTTGGCTGTGCTCAATTGTCTATAGTATTCAGGGATGTGTAGATTAGGTGGGTTATAGGGGGATAGGTCTGGGTGGGATGTTCTGAGGGTTGTTGTGGTCGGGCTGGGCCGCAGGGCCTGTTTCCACACTGTAGGGATTCTAGGAGGAGGGAAATTTGCAGTGTAATCGATTCTCTGGTATTACTTTGAGCTGATTTCTCATTGTTCTGGTGCAAGTGCAGGTGGCTGGTGGCTGCCTGCTAAATAACTTGGTCTGTTGCCTGTTCTTTCACTGTCCCCACAAGAATTTTTGTTTGTAAGAATTGATCCTTAAATCTGGCATGTCAGCACCTGTCCGTTCCAGTCAATGTAAGTGACTTGAGGGATTTCAGTTGTTCTGTTTCAGTCTCTGCCTGTTGAAAGGGGACCACAGATCCAGGTAAGGTTTGAGGTCTCTAAGGACAGTGTCCGTTCCAGTGAGCCAAGTCATGTAAACTAGTTTTTAATGGGGCTACGAACCAAATTCCAAACTCTGGTTTCAGATAAGTTGCTGCAGTACAAACCATTTTTTTAATATTGGGGGGGGAAAAGGAAGGAATTAAATTGTATTTTTGTTGATCTTGGAAGTTGAGAAAGAAACATCACAAGCACTTTACAGCTGTTTTTTTTTCTTTAAATAGTTTTTGTGTTTTGGCTATGTAATCACTGTTGCACTGTAGAAAATAAACCACCAATTTAAGCTTAGCAGACTCTAACCAACCAATGTGAAAATGACTAGATCATCTCCTTCTGCAGGTTGTTGATTTGAGGGATAAGTATTAACCAGGACAACGTAAGTTTGTGTTAGCTCCTCAAATTTGTAAACGTGTTTTATGTTTTTATTTAGGTTCTGCTATCTGGCAGCTGATTGCTTCATTTTTAAAGCTTCCAATATCAGGCACTCACTGCATAGTTGGAGCTACCATTGGTTTCTCACTAGTTTCATTTGGTGCTCATAGTGTTCGTTGGATTCAGCTCATCAAGATAGGTAAGTGACCTTTCCCTATTGTTTTTATCATGCATGAGAGCAATGATTAACAATTACATGTCATACTAGCTTCCTTACTTCAGTGTTTTCTATTCTGATTTGGGTACACTTTACATTTACAAATTAACCAATGCTCTCACTTTGTTTTTCTGCTCATCAGTATACTCCAAATTTGTAGACTGTAGTATTGGCAAAGCATGCAAAACCTTTTGTACTCATTGTAGAACTGCAGAGCCCCAAAAATGTACTGAAACATGCCTTTTGACTCAAGGTCAATTTGGGTACTAAGGCTCTATAAAGGCTTCATCATGATTTACACTCTCTTGACCTATCAACACATTTATTTATTACTGTTTCCTCTTATTTCAAAATGTAGCTTATTTGTCCACATGCCTGTGGATGAATTTATAGGTTGATGTCAAAATTAACAATTGATTTTCAGCAGCTTTCGCTGATGCAGTATAGATGACTGATGCCACAAGCCATTTTTATTTCCTGGTTGCCGGGCAATGGTTCTAATTTGTCTAAGTGCTCACTGCTTTATGTCCCCTGGATTTCATTCAGAGCGTGGGCAGTGGTCAGACCTGAATAGTTCAAATGGGCTCCAGCCATTACTTGTGCTCCAAGTGAAGTAAAAAACCATGCCTTGCCTATCCTGGGTGATTGACTGACTGAGTGTTGTCTTGATTTTCTCTAGAAGGTGGAAGTCAGAGACTTCGTACTCTGGTTAGTTAAAGAATGTGATTTGGCAATGTTTGCATTTCACCAGGAAGTGTTTCATTGACTGAGAGCTGTTGCCAGTCGGTAGGGTATGTAGTGTGCTCCAGTAGGGTCCATAGGTTTCTATGCAGTATATGGGCTTTACTTCAAAAGTTTAAAAAAAAATGTGTTAACAGGCATTGCCTTTATCAGCTGTCAGCTGATGAGGGTTAGCTCAACATCAAGAAGTTCATGTGTAGCTGGCACAAATTCACTTGATCTGTGCTGGATTTGGATAAATCCTTTTTCAGCTTGCTGGCGGTGGCTGTCTATCACAATTGAAGGTTTTTCACTAATATAGTGCTTGACCCTCCCTTGAAGGCACTTCATAAGCTGGTCAGAAACGGGAGAGTATTTATACTTGAGCTGAGAGATGTGAGAAGTCCCATAGCAGAAGCAACAAAAACTTTGGCCCGAAATAAACGCTAATGTCACTTATTTCACAGCTCTCACTCGGATGTATCCATACTCCATGTGGCAGAAAGCTCACGCTCCTGCGAAAGTTATTAATGGCAACTTGAATTTATGCCCCCTAGCTTTAAGTTCCAAAAATAGTAACTGTTCGTACCACTAATGCCATTATTATGAAGGGGTCCAGTTTGGCCCCTTGTGCCTGCATCAGCTCTTATCTAGTGCCAGTCCCCCACCTTTTTTACTCCATATGTCTGCACACCATTTCTATCCAAATAACCATCCAATGCCCTCTTTGGTTTCCTCAGTTGAACCTCCCTGCAAGTTTGCAGGCAGTGTATTCCTTTTTTTCCTATGTTTTACATCTCTGCAGTATCAAAGTTAGTAAAAGAACTTTTATCTTGTTCCAGTTAACAATTGTCTCCCATTTTGCTCCACACAGATTTTTAGCTTCATTTTGGAGTTTGTTGTTGTGTTTGTTTTATTTAGAGACGTGTGTTTCATGGTACTTCCTTTCAGGATTGCCAGTATTCCAGTCTTAGGGAAACCTTTAAGAAAAGGGGAGCAGCAGTGTTTTGTGCAAGAAATGCCAGAGCTTAGTCATGGATAGCTAAGGCATATTTCGTTGTGGGTGGGTTGGAGAGAGATGCATGATGGCTTGCATTGGGGAAATGTGGCACTCGCAGTGGCTCAGCCGTGGTGTTATGTGGTGATGGTGGTTTTGGGGCTTGCAAGTGTTTTGGGATTGCATAAGGAATTTTATCACTTAAGGGGTTGAAGGTGGATAGTGAATAGCATTGAGTATCAAGAGATTTAAGGCTTCAGGCAGCAGTGGCTCCTGTAGGGCAGTGAGATCTGTAGTCTCAGTTAAGCCAGGTTGGTTTTTGGAATAGGATAAGACTGAAGTTTTGAACAAGAGTGGATGGTCAGAAGAACAGAAAAAAATGTTGTCAAGAGTAACATGAAGTGCAAGCACCTGTTTATCATTTACTACACTACCGCTGCTTGTACCAGATATGGATTTACTTTTGTACTATTCATTTGAGCAAGAATATTGTAAGGTTTATAGGTATAGATGCACGGAAATTCTGAATGTTCTCTAAGCCCAATGAAGGCCATGCCCAAAAGTAGAGGGGCACCCTCTGCCCCAGGCCAAGCTATTAGAATTTGATTCTGAGCATTTTTCTTTGGAAACATCCTGTCTACTTGAATCTCTTTTCATACCAGGTGAGAAATCACCATTGGGACAGCCCATCCTGCTGATGTTTAACCTAAGTTGTGCCCTGACCCATTTCAGCAAAAATCAAGTGTTCACAGGCTTTGTTTCTTGTTTACCCTACCCATTGATAAGCAAACAATTTTTAAAAATTTTTTTGCATTGTGATCAGTTTCCAAAAAGCTGCCCTGAACAAACAAGCAACTGAAATTGGATGTTTGGCCCAATAAGCTCTTTCTGTTTATTGCTCTGTTCCTATATTCCTTCAGCCTTCTACTGCCTTGTTAACCTGTTAAATGTTGAATTGTTTTTTGAGGTGAATTTGGTAAAATGGCCTTGATTCCCAATCTATTGAGGGCCTAGGCCAGTTTCATAGTCTGTACTTTGAACTGAAAGTACAAAGAATGGATGGGGTCTCCCTTTTGGTTTGTTTACTGATGACTGCAGAGCCTCTTTAGCTGAAACTGCCCTGCTAGCTACGGCTCTGCTAAAGTGTGTGATTTCCAGTGTGAGATAAATGGCCATATAGTGGCACGTTGTCATTTATCTCGCCCATAAAATCTCTCTTAAATTCAGACTGCAGTCTGTTTCGTTTTCCA
Source organism: Stegostoma tigrinum (assembly GCF_030684315.1). Lineage (NCBI taxonomy): Eukaryota > Metazoa > Chordata > Chondrichthyes > Orectolobiformes > Stegostomatidae > Stegostoma > Stegostoma tigrinum. Next base: position 13,527,204 of record NC_081356.1, on the reverse strand, counting down.
GTTGCATTCTTTGGGTGAATTGTGCTGTTTCAAGTGTTTTCTTTTTTTGCTTTTCCTTGCTTTGCCATGTGTAATTTGTCTTTGCAGTTGCCTCCTGGTTCATATCCCCGCTTCTTTCTGGGGCCATGTCTGGCCTACTCTTCGTCTTAATTCGATTTTTCATCTTGAAAAAGGTAAGTGTTTTTTGTTTTAAGATGACATTAATCTTGCAATTTCACAGCACCATCTTATCTCCTCCTCTGACCCTGATTTTTCTAATTGTGTTGCAATTTCTGTAGGATGATCCAGTGCCGAATGGCCTACGTGCACTCCCACTGTTTTATGCTGCTACTGTAGGGATCAATACCTTCTCAATTTTATTCACAGGAGCTCCATGTAAGTATCTCTTGGATGGTGGTTTAGGCCTATAGGGGATGAAATTGGTCTTTTGCAATAGCTACCAGGAAATCCTTTTTTCACCTGCCCCTTATTCTAAAAATTCAGCATCATGCATTTTGCACTGAAATCAAAGTTTAATTTCTTCCATCTACATTTTGACAATTATTGGTTAACTCGTGGAAGCACTAACTAGGAACAAGCAAATCAAAGGTGACCTCACTGGACAAGTCAACAGATTGTTTTATCCTCCTCAATCCTGTTGTGTTTATAATAACTGGCTATTAAAATAGGAACTAGAGTTAGATCTAACTACTTTCTGGATGCCGTCTGCGTTCTAATTCCAGGATAGCTTTGTAGCTAAGCAACGCTTGTCAACAGAGAAACACTGTATAAATTAATGACCTTGGATCTATCAGAAGTAATGAGTTTGTTTGGAAGAAACTCTTGCAACGCTTTTTAATTGTAACTAGAAATTATGTAAATTTAAGTTGCTTCAAATAAAATTTGTGCCTTTGTTTGGCATGCTTAAGCATTTTGGCTTCCTGAGCTCCTGTCCTCTATCTACCAAAATGGGAATGTTAGTTACCAATTTGACACAATAATATTTTGTAATGTGCTGAGCTTTGAAATTATACTCCAGGAAATTTCCCAGAGCTCTGAGGGGAGAGGGTTTTTTCTTTGCTTTTTGACCTCCAGTCACCATTTGGTCAAGAACTATAACAGAGCCCCAGCAAAACTTATGTTTAAGGGAATAGAGGAAAACCTTCCATGGCTTAGGGTTGTATCTAACACAAAAGATGGTTGTGGTTGCTAACTAAAGTCATCTAACTTCCAGAGATAATGGGAACTGCAGATGCTGGAGATTCCAAGATAATAAAATGTGAGGCTGGATGAACACAGCAGGCCAAGCAGCATCTCAGGAGCACAAAAGCTGACGTTTCGGGCCTAGACCCTTCATCAGACCCTTCATCTAACTTCCAGCCTCTGTAGGAGTTCTTCAGAGTAGTATCCTAGGCCAAGCCATGTTTAGTGCTTCATCAATTACCTTTTTGCTCCATAATAAGTCCAGAGTGAGGAATGTTCACTGACTAGCGTTTAGTGTGTGGATTGCAGCTTATCACTTTCTGAACAACCATACTAGATGGCAGCAAATGCTGGCCTTGGCAGCAACATTGACTTCCATGAAACAATATCTCTCTCCACACCACCACCCCCCCCCCCCCCCCCCATCGAAGATTGGCAAATAGAGTTGTAATGCAGACTGGCCCTCATTTTTTTTAATGGAATAGACATTCTGAGGAATGAACTACCAAAAGAATTGTTGGAGCCTGGTCCAATTTCTGGATGGGTGTATGAATACGAAGAATTTAGAGGGTCATGGATCAAATGCTGGCAAATGGGATGAGATTAATTTGAGATATCTAGTCATCGTGGACAGGCTTAACCAAAGGACCCGTTTCCGTGCTGTGCCATCTCCAAGGCTGTGAATAGCTGCTCTTCATCCTAATAGATGGATTGCAAACTGTGCTCTGGATTTTCAAATTAAATTACTGAGCCTCAATAAATTATTTAATGGAGTTATATTTTTCCTCTTACAGTGTTAGGGTTGGACGGTCTCCCATTCTGGGCAATAATAGTGATCACCCTTGGTGGAGCGCTGCTGTGTGCAATCATTGTGTGGTTGTTGGTATGCCCTTGGATGAAGAGGAAAATAGAAAGTAAGTACCTGCTATCAAAAAAAAAAGGTTGAACTGTAGCTATTGGGAATTGAACCCTGGTTAAAGTTAGAACTGACCCATCTACCTTTTGTTTTTCAGGTAAACTGAAACAAAACGTGCTGTCCAGGATATCAGACGAAAGCCTTGATAAGAGCCAAGACGAAGACACATCGGTATTTAAAGAGCTGCCAGGCACAAAGGTTGGGGATGAGTCAGTGCTGCCTCTAACAGGTGATATCTGTGAGGATGCTGGAGGAATCCCAGATAGCCATGTTGTTGCTGGATCAACTGGAGTTTCAAATGGTGAGTCAAATGCCATTCTTGGCCTGCTTGGATGACTTCCTTCCCGTATAGTTACAGCCATGAGTGTGTCTCAGTCAAGGTGTTTTCTACATTTTCACGAACTTTTTCTGACAGTGCAGATTTGAATTATCTATTTTGTTTAAATGTGTTACCTTTTGTTCCTCTCACTGTTCCTCGTTTGCTTGCTTTGTCCCAAGTGCCATTGGAGACCTCTTCCTTGTAATTCAGACTTGATGGGGCATAGTACCACATCAACCTAGGGCTAGGATAATGAGCTTTCTTTTCTAAAGGTCATTAGTAACCAGATGGATTTTACGAAGTCAGTTAAAGTTTCACCAGCTTTTATTTTCAGATGTTTTAAAAAAAATTCAAATTTCACCAACTACCATGTCCCTTCTAGTTTACTAGTCCAGCGAAGTGACTACGTAGCTATCATCTCCCCTGCTCCATTGCACAGCATTGTTAACCAGATCTTTCCGCACGCCCATTCTATTTCCCTTGTGCAACAAATAGGAAAAGTGCCTTTCTTTTATAACATTGTATGTACTTTTTGATTAATTTGGAGATCTGAAACTTGCTGTGCAGGTGAAATAATTTGACTTGTCTTGTATCAGTACTGATTTGATTTACTTGCATTGATCTCGGGATTGAACTTAGACAACCAATTCACAGTCTTCAACAAAACAGTGTTGGAGAAACCCAGCAGGTCGGGCAGCATCTTTTGACAGGACAGTGGACTTGAAGCAGTAGCTTTTTTTCCTCAAAGTGGCTACCAGACCCACTGAGTTTCTCCAAAGCGCTGTTTTTTGTTTCAGATTTTCAGCACCCGCCATTTGTTTTATGTTATCAATTTGTTTTGATACCCAAATGACTCCAGAGAAATTCCAGTCCACCTCTGAAGTGTTATCCTTCCTGGATTTCCTGACTGCTACACAGGGATGCTCAAGGAGCTTTGCCTAAAGACTTTAAAATACAAGTACAGCATACTAAGAATATGGGCCAATGCAACATATGTTTTTGTTGTTCATAAATACTTTCATCAGTCACTGTCCACTGGCCAAAGTAATTGTGGAGGGAAACCACTGCGTGGGAAGGTGGAACCAGCCAGACTGGCAGTGACTAATTTTACTTCCTTTTCTTTCTGGCTTGAAAACACTAGTGGTTTCATGAGCTTGTTGGATTGCCCATCCGGTTTCAGCCAAAGTGTGTAGCAGCTGCTGCCTTTTGGCTTCTGCATTGTACAACTTGCTGATGCCTTTCATATCTCCTCAGTGACTGCATAGAAGCTGCTTTTTTTTTTTTAAAAATCCCTTTCAACTTCGGTACTGATGCTGTGGAATTGATCATAGAATCCTAGATTATACAGCACGAAAACAGACCCTTCGGTCCAACTTGTCCATGCCTACCAGATATGCTGAACTAATCAAGTCCTTTTGCCATCATTTGACCCATATTCCTCTTAAACCCTTCCTATTCATATACCCATCCAGATGTCTTTTAAATGTTGTAATTATACCAGCCTCTGGCAACTCATTCTGTATACTCATCACCCTCTGCGAAAAAGTTGCCCCTCAGGTCCCCTTCTCACCTTAAATCTACGTCCTCCTAGCTCTTGCTCCCCTTCTTTTGGGGTAAGTACCTTGACTGTTCACCCTATCCATGCCTCTCATGCTTTTATAAACCTCTATAAGGTCACCCCTCAAGTGCTGATGCTCGAGGGAATATAGCCCCAGCCTATTCAGCCTCTCCCTATAACTCAAACCCTCCAGCCCTGGCAACATCCTTGAAAAGAGCTCAGAACAGATTTACAAGTTTAACATCTCCTATAGCAAGGAGAGCAGAATTTAATGTAGTATTACAAAAATGGCCTAACTAGTACCTTTTACAGCTGCTATGCGACTTCGAACCCTGTAATCAATGCACTGACCAATAAAGGCAAATCTTTCTAAGTGAAGTACAAAGCTACCTAATTGTTTGTATGTGGGGCAGTTCTGAATAGTCAGTAGATGCTTTAGTCTACCAGTCATTTACTTTTTATAGCACCAGTCTTCTCATCTGTCTAATCCTAGTTCTGTTTGCTTCCAGTGGCACGTCTTTTAAAAAAAAATTTTCATACTGAATAATATTTATGGCAGAAATTATACATTTGAACAGCCCTCTTGACAATTTTTTTGAACCCTGTTTCCTTCATGCTTTGTGATGTAACTTAAATATGTGCCCTTTCGTTGCTGTGTTGAACCCTATCTCCTCTCTTGGATTCCTCATGACATTGAAGGCCTCTGCAAGGTTCATCATTTTAGTTCCAGTTTAGGATTAGGAGCTGTAATTATTTTTAAACTGCTGAGTCTACAAACCATCCTGGGTCAACAGTTTGAACCATGGTGACCCTTCCCTCCCTTGTACTGCACAAATCTTTGAGTGAGCTTTAACCCATGACCGTCTGTCTCTGGAGGCACAGCTGATCCACAAAATAAATTATTGCTATTGGCATGGGTGGCTGTGTGTTATTTTTTAAGCACAATGTACCATTCAGTGGAAATGATTGACACTTTCTTTTTGTGTTTGCCTAACATTGTTCCTACCATGTGATGTTGATTCTGATTTTGGCTCAAATGGAATTCACTAGAGGAGGAGATCAAAATTGGCTACTTCTGATTTTTGAGGGTTTTGTTTTTCCTTTGTACACTTGGTATTACAGGGGTCGCTGGCAAGGTTGTTCACTTGTTGACCTTTGGTTGTCTGGAAAGGGTGGTCATGAGCCATAGAAGTTGATTTTTCTTTTTCTTTGGTGTGGTTTGGATATTTGTCACTGGGAAAAGGTGATACCATTTGTGGCATAGCTAACTTTTGTATGGTTGGTTTCATTGTTTGGATGGATCTCGTTCCAACACTAAAACCTGAATTCTCCTGTTTTTTTAATTTCTGCAGGTAGAGCAGCATCTCTCTCAAATGGCAGCCTGAAATCCCCATTTTCAAACGGTGCATTTAATTTTGAAGGGCACACAAGGAGTGATGGTCACGTGTACCATACCGTGCACAAAGACTCTGGCCTGTACAAAGATCTATTGCACAGAATACACTTGGACAAGGTTACTGATGACCGGCCGCAGCCTGAAAATTCCTACAGGCTTCTCCGTCGCAACAACAGCTACACGTGTTACACTGCTGCTATCTGCGGTATGCCTGTCCAGCCAACTTTCAAGTCCTCTGACTTTGTGGGCACGGAAGACAGTGAGAAGCTCGTGGGTGAAATGGCCTCCTACTCTAAGAAGCGGCTACGCTACGACAGCTATTCCAGCTACTGCAATGCAGTGGCTGAAGCTGAGATTGAGGCAGAGGAAGGTGGGGTGGAGTTGAAGCTTGCCAGTGAGCTGAGTGACCCTTTACCACCGCCGCCACCGCCACCACCAGAAAACGCCATAGATGAAGACAAAGAGGAAGAGGAGAAGCCTCAAGTCCATCTGCTCTTTCATTTCCTGCAGATCCTCACTGCTTGCTTTGGGTCATTTGCACATGGTGGCAATGATGTTAGGTAAGCTCAGATAAAATCATTTATCTTTATCATTTCCACTAAATGCTGTGATGCTTTATAAAGCAGCCACCCATGCCAAAGACAACACCATCTTGTGGGTCATCTGTGCCTCAGCCAATAGAATTCTCACTCCGTAAGGCAAAAGGTTAAAGTCTGCTCTTGAGACTTGAGCACGCACAGTGTAAAGGGAGGGAAGAATTTAAAATTTGCCCTGATTATCTCTGAACATTGTTTTGTTTGAAGCTCGTCAAATATACTTTGGTATCTGAGCTTCAATTCTGAAATAGAAAACTAAAATACAAAACTCGATGGAAACTTGTCACATTCAATAATATTACCATTCACATGCCTCCCAGAGCCCACTGTTTCCCAAAATGTGCCAGGTGCACCTTCAGATGACTAATTCTCAACATGCACCCAGATGGTGTTTAGAAGTAGTAAACAGTATCCTATTAACCTTTTTTGTTTTACAGTGCTTCCGCTTTTTGTTTTTTTTTAAGCTCAAGTGGTCAAAGTTTAACTTGCCAAGATGCCTCTGGAAAAGTTCCACAAATACGAACCATATATTTGCGCATTCCTCTGAACCCAAACTTTGGCCCATGGACTGACTGTGTAGGTCGAGTTGAATCGAACAGTACTGCAAACTTAACTTTCTGGCTGCATGTCCATTTGGATTTAATAAGTAAGCTTTGCATGAAACCAGTGCCAAGTCATGTGAAATGCTAAAGGTGGATGAGCATCAAGGAAGCAGTAACAGCCATTTATGAAACCACCTAGCAGTTTAAGTAAAATCGTGGCTTGCATTTGTATTTGCCTTGGCTTGACTTAAAACCTTCAAAAACCAAGACTCACCTTAAATAAAAACCAAAAGGACTGTGGATGCTGTAGATCAGGCACAAAAACAGAACTTGCTGGAAAAGCTGAGCAGGTCTGGCAACATCCGTGAAGAAAAAAATAAAAATCAATTAATGTTTCAAGCCTGATGACCCCTCATCAGAACTGATGGTAGCTGGAAACCCATGCAGACACAGGGAGAATGTGTGTAAACGCCATCGGCAGTCACCCAAGCCTGGAATCAAACCTGGGTCCCAAGCACTGAGGCAGCAGTGTTAATCACTGAACCTCCAAAGTGCCCAATAGATTCTTGTTAGATTCTCGTCAAACAAGGTTTTAAAGTTATCACAAGTAGGCAGGGGTACAGCTTTGAGATTACTGTTGGATAGCCGTGACCTTATTACAGGACAGGCTCGGATGCTTGAATGGCCTCCTCTTCTTTCTTATTAATTAATATGTTCATAATGTAGGAAAATAATGTAGTTTATATACTACAAACTATAATGAGGTGATTGACCAGAATCTGTCCCAGATAAAACAATAAGCATTGGATTAGGTCATTGGGAAAATCTCCTCCTCCTCTTGCTCCCACTACTGTTATTTTGAACAGAACATGGCTCTTTCACCTCCATCCAAGAGGATGAACAGATTTTCACTCTTTGGAGATGCTGTCTTTTTGGAGGAGATTTGAGAGTGCAGCACTACAGTATTAGATGTTCTGTGCCTCTTTGTGGTTCCTGAAATGTCGGAAGCAATTAGTAGTCCCATACTTGTTCAATGTGCTGGTTTTGTAACCAGATTTAAGAAAGAGGGGAAAGCTGCAGGTTTCAATTGCAACAGATAAAATGTTCTCCTGTTCCCCTTTTTGATCTGTTTACTCCCATCTATGCTTCCTTCTGAAGAAAACGAAATTGGGTTGGGTTTCAGTCCCCTGAATTAATCTCAGTAGTGCCACACCATTTGGGTTCACATGTGAAATTGTCCATCCGAGCACTGCACCTTCAGGAGGACAAGATCTGGGGGTGCTGGTGTTTGGACTGGAGTGGACAAAGTCAGCAGTCTCTCAACGCCAGGTTATAGTCCAACAGGTTTATTTGAAATTAATGCTTTTGAAGCTCTACTCTTCCATCCAGCAAAAGAAAATTTCATTCTCTACCCAAGCTTTCTTTTGTAATAGTCACCGTCTTATCAGAGGCATTCCTGGAAATTTTTATATATCGTGGATGCTTGTTATCAAGACTTATAAATTTTGAGCCAATTGATTAGAGACTAGGAGAAATGATCTAGATTGACATTCCAATCTGAAGTTTGAAGATGCTGCATTATCAAATGCAGATGTGACGTTGAATCAAGATTTTCTCTCTCTCCCCTTGGGTGAATATGAGAGATTGCATAGAATTTGAGGAACAACAGGATAGTTCTTTCAGGATTCTGTCCAATATCTTTGCAACTAATTTGTTCCACATCTGAGTTCACTATAACAGATTACCTGCTTGTGTGGGAGCTTGCTGTGTCCAAATTGGCTGTGAACTGTTTTCTGATGACATGAGGTCAGAAGAGATCAATGCACGTTATATTATTTTTGCACATGTTCTTTCTTAGACACTTCTGAATTTGCTATCGTTCAGCTGCATTGACGTTTTAATAACTGCCAGACAAGCTGTTTCCTTGATTTTTGCACTGTACATGTGTGGGAGTGTCCATAAATATACAGATTTCCTATGCCTGTACCGCCTTTGGAACACTAAGACATTCTGCGTGAAGAAAGATTTCCAACTATCAGGCCTATGATCAAAAGCTTGAGGTGGGGGGGGTGGGGTGGGTGGAAAATGTAACCAGTATCTGAAGACAAACTGAAAATGCTGATTATGGATTTATTGGTCACTTTTGACCCTATCCTCCTTTCGCGCCCTTCCCCCAAGGTTATCAATGACCACTGAAGATTTGAAAATGGTTCAAATGGGGGGTTTCTCAGTCAGTGCCCAATGCTGACTCATTGGGCACTTCCTCTGTAAGCCCTTTGTCTGAACAGAAGCATGCAATTCTTCTCGGAGAATTTTGGACATGAATTGCAGAAACCTCCAGTTACTTTCTCATTTGTCAGATATTAGTAAATGTCCTTGCATTATTGCTTTGAATTCAGAGCTCAGTGTGCTTTTGGGCAGTACTATTTTATATATTTTGACACTTTTACATAAATCATACAGCTTTAGTCATAGAATTACATCAAATCTGCACTGAAGCAAGTTATATTGTGTAAATTGTTCAACTTGATGTTTATATCTTGCACACCATCTCCTATTTATTTGTCCTTTCTCACTAGTTATGTGTTTCTGTATTCTCTCTGTCCTCATTTCTTCTTTAAATCTTGTCAATGACCATGTGACAAGCTCCATTCTGTGTAACACAGTTTCTCCTAAATTATTCCGTGTTGGTGGCTTCTTTTGTATTAATGTTCTTTTATTTCTACTGCAAACTCTAGAAGGGGAGAAGATCTCTGCACATTGACATTGTTAAACCGTTTAAATGTTTTGGAGCTATCAAATTTTTTTCCCCTGCATTGCAAAGTACTGTAGCCTGCTCTATCTTTGCTAGTTATCAGTTCTGATTAGATCCTTGTAAAACTTTTTTTCCATTTCCTGAAGTGCTTCAACACCTTTTCTAGAATGGAAGCTAGATATGGCACTTTAATCTACGCATGAGATGGACTCTGCCTTTTTTGAATCCTTTATTGCTGACTTTCTAAATTGGGAGGCTTGTAACTGTAAAATTACTTATTTACTTTATTTTAAGTTTGTAAAAATAGCAGTCCTGTGTAGATATAGAAACTTGGATCAGAGGGTGAAATTAGACCTGCAATAAGTTCAGTAAACACAACAAGGCGTGATTACCTTTTACATCACTCTGACACTTCCCCAAAGTATGCTGGCTGTAGCTTTTGAGAAATGCACAGGTTGTTGGTCAGCACTGTTAATGGTTGAGGTTATGACCCACTGTTTGAACTCCAAGATTGAGTTAGTAGAAGCCATGTTTCATTGATCTGAAATCTAATCGTGGAGCACAACCACTTTTAACTCTCAAATGCTGTATTTTGTGCAAGTTGTCTTTGAGTCTCATAACTAACTGAACTAATCCTTGCAGTTGAATTCTCTTAGGTGGGAGTGAGCAGGTGAACTTGGTTGTTGGAGAAATGGGATTGACTTGTTCTGAATTGTTGGCTGCCTGAAATGGGGATTGAAGGGGAAGCTTTCAAGAACCATTGTCAATCACGAGTGTTAGGTCAGAATGGTCGTGACTTGGGTAATAGAAAATACTAAATAATACAGCAGAAATTCCATTTTGAGCCAATCAAAGTGCCTTTGCTCAGTGGAAGCACTATTGCCTATGAATCAGCAAGTTGTGGGTTTTTTACGCCTTTTTAAGCCTCATTGTTATTGATGATAATACAATTGCTGTACAGTTAGGAGTGGGATGAGGATGGGGCTTGAATCCGCAACGACCAACCTCCTGGATTTGAAGCTGCATTTTTTCCAAGCCCTGATAAACTCCGTTAAAACCTGTCTCCTGATAACTGCAGTGACGTTGAACTAGATCTACTGCTGTACTTCCAGGAAAAGCAGGCTGTGATAAGCACTGTAGTTAAATTTATAAGTGAACGTGGTCTGTTTGGACGATGTTGTCAACTCAGTTTTTTTTGATGGGTGTGATGTGTGACTGTCATGAAGTGTGTGTAATATAAGGGGTCAACTTCTATCTCTAGTGTTTACACTTGCAATCCTTTTTTCACTCTTGCTATTTTCATTTTTTTTCCCCCCAAGCAACCCCCAATAATACCTTTAATATCTATTCCCTCTGGTGGGTGCAAAAATAAGCCCTCTAATCACATTCAAAGAAAAGTTCTGTGTGATTTCCTGGGTAACACTGGTCTCTCGATAGCAACGTAACAGATTAGCTGGTTATTTACTGCTTTGATGTTTGCTATGTGCAAAACTGGCTGCGCTATTTCGTTGCACTGTAACAGTGGCTACGTATCCAAAAATACTTCAGCGGTTGCAGAGTTATGGAATGTTGAGAGCTTGTGAATGCCCCTATTTAAATGCAAGTTCTTTCTTTGGTTAAGCAGCAAATATAGTTTCCCACTGCACGTGCTAACACCTTTGGCAGCTGCAGAAGACAGCATAGGTACTTGGACTTGTAGCTGGACACATGACACCACTTCTATCACTGTCACCCTTATGGAGTGTCACTTGACATTCTGCTCCTTGGCCTGAGCTCCCCCCTCACCCCAGCTGTTTACTATCCAACTGAAATGAGAGCTGCCATCTGGCTTTCTCTTCCAAATGTAGTCAGCTCTTAGTCCCAAGTTTCTTTATTCCAATGGTCTGGCATATTCTGTTGCATTGTGATTATGTTACTGGAGTGGCAGTGTAGAGAATGAGTGCGAGTTTGAGAACTGGTCTATATAGTGTGTGCGTGTTTTTCAGCTGGTATCCATGACCGTATTGTAAAGGGTGAGGAATAATCCTCATCCTCTATATCCAACAAGCCCAAGAATTAGATGTCTTGTTCAAAATGCACAATCTTTTATTCAATAGGAGCATGGAAGGAGAAATTCAACTTTCCCATATGGTTACAGGTCTTCCACACTATATGCTATTTTGATTTAGTCAACTTTTACAACCGTTTTAGACCAAATTTGTTGAGCTGTTTCTTTAATTACATCATCCACCCCATCACCTCCCCAACTTTATTCTTGCTTCCCTGACCTGTTTTGTTTTTTTTTGGTTAAATTGAGAGTTTTTTTTTGGTCGTTTACATTAAGTATCCCATGATTCTGTTTTTTTAAGTCTCCCTTCCAGGAAGAATAGGATCTTGGATTGTCATTTCAAGAAGGGAAAAAAACAAACATTAAGATCCTTTTGTTAATTAAGAAAGGAAATCTATTTCTCTTTCCATGCTTGCCTCGTCTCATTTTGTGATTCCAGTCCCATGCCAGTATGATTAATTCTAACTCTAAGCTTCCGTCTGAAATAGCTTAGGAAGTTGGACAATTGTCAGGCCAATTCAAGTGGGCAGCCAAGAGCTGCATTGTCTGCAGTACCCATAACCTGAAGGGAAATAAATACATTGAATTTGCATTTATGATTGCTTAATTTGAATTACTGGATTTCCTAATTACTGAGCAATAGATTGATTTGATCACTTGTCTACGATTACTGTACTAAATGACAAAGCAATAGAGAGTTGAATGTTGAGGTTAAATCATTGTCTCAGCAGAGGGAAAATAACCAAACCGATATAAATGATGGTCGATCTTCCCACTGTGTAACGAGAGATGATAATGCTGTTTTGTATTGTCAATTTGGATTACCTTGTCCATAATTTGCTCCCTGCTGCGTGTTAAATGCCCTTAAGATCATTGACCAAAATGGATGTTCATCTCTGTTTTCTGGTAGTAGAATTTCTTCTAACTGTCCTACCTATTGGAACAAATAATGCATTCTAGATATGTTGGGCTCTGTTCTTAATTGCAGAGTCACCCTCCACTTAAATTTACCCACACTGACTTTTGCCCCAACAAGTTTGGGAGTTGTAGCTACCCCAGTGACTAATGTCGAATCTCTTCACCCGTTCTGATGTAAGTGCTCCTGTGAAGCAACCTGGAAGAGCAGCTCTACTGTCTGTTTGTAGCTGTGGGACCAGGCTGGAAGAATTTAATATCTTGGTTTCTTTAAAATCATCTAAGTTTAAATGTAGAAGGGGATTGTGTTGGCATTTGTGATCAGTGCTGCTGATTCCTTCAAGAGTTCTGAACACATTTGGCAGCCTCAGTAAACATTTTGTTAATGGCCCACACACCCTGAAGCTAGCAAAATGAAATGCTCGTTAACTACTAAATGTTGCGGAGCTGCCACAGTTCAGTTTAAAAATAGTTTGTACTGCAGTGTTGACTTGAATGAACTGGTTTTGCGCTCTGGCTTATTAAATACCGACCACTTTCATCTAGAATGTCTGGTCTGACTGGCTAAGATGCTGCGAATGAATTTGAAATCCTAATACTGTCTACACTTAAATGTGTTTAACCGTTTGTAAGAAATCCTCATCCTAAGATGCATATTTAATACATAAGTGGCTCCTAACTTGACTAATTATCAAGCCTGGACCTATTTTAGTTGCCAAGATGTTTAAGTATCCACCATTGTGGACATTGCATAACAGCAACTACTATGCAGAAATTTATTGACTTAATATGGCATAAAAAATATCTAGCACTTCACTGAATTTCAGGTGAACAGCACTCTCACATTTCAGAGTGGGTGCAACGGTGTGGTGATTAATCTGCGAAACATGCTGGTTGTGTTGCTGGAGTAATAATCTAGAGAATAAGAGTTCAAATTTTGGAAACTCAACGTACCAATAAAAGTGAGTGCAGAACTATTCTGTCCTAAAACACCTAGTTTGCTAATGTCTTTATATGAAGAAGTCCTGCAGTCTTTACCTGCTCTGGCCTATATGGGGCTCAGCCCTATAACAGCATGACTGAAACTTAAGTGGCATTTTGAAACACTGTTTAGCGACAGGCAGCAAATGCTGGCCATGTGAGCAACACCCATATCCTGAAAATGAAACAATAGGTCAGAATTTGACATCACAGTAACAGTGACATAATTGGTTCTCAGCATTATAAGCATGTAAATGATGCAGCAACTCCTAGTTAAGGTACGGATGCAATATTTCACTCTGATCCAATAGGTTCAGTATATGCCACTCCACTTTTAACTTCTCTCAAACAGTTCTTCATCTCCTGCCTTCCTGTTAATGTGCATTCAATGGCATGAAGTTGCTGGATTTGTACTGTAGATGCAGATTAAAGCTTGGTTTAGTGATTCATTTTGCAAGTACAATTTTTAACGGTTTTAAATATTGCTAGTCACCCTCTGAAAATTAATTATTACAAATAAGTGTTTTTTTTCTGCTTTATGAATTTCTGTGCCTAAGTCTCTTCGAGTGGGGCTTGAATTGGGAACCTACTGATGCTCTGCCAGTTTCGCTGAGAGTGACGGTGCACTCCTAACACTGAGCTATTTAGACAAGCTGTGATGTCTGTCTTCACCCCCATTTCCCAATCAAAAGTACGGGATGGAAGTGTGAAGGGAAGCTAGCAGTAGTGTGTATTCTTCACCTGCCCTTTCCAATGGGCGACTGGGGCAGTATGAGCATGCCTTTTTACTGGCTGCTCCTGCTGCGAGCATAGATTGCTGAATTATCTCTGAAAACGTTAATGCTCAAACATGAGTGTCATTTTTATTATCTATGTTAAATTGAAATTTTGATTTGTGTTTCTTTTCTGCCATTGTGCTATTTTTCTTCTTAAGCAATGCAATTGGTCCCCTTGTTGCTCTTTGGCTGATCTACCAAGAAGGAGCTGTGCTGCAGAATGCCGCTACACCAGTATGGTTGCTGCTATATGGAGGCTTGGGCATCTGTGCTGGCCTCTGGGTCTGGGGGAGGCGAGTCATTCAAACGCTGGGCAAAGACCTCACTCCAATCACACCATCAAGGTAAGGTCCAGTGGCATCCAGAATATTTTGCATGTTATGTAATGTTGGCATTTTTGGCACATTATATTTGTTGCATTCATGGCATGCTCAACATTGAGAAGTGTACCCTAACCCTTTTCTCCTGTCTTGTACCCAAAACTCCTCCCATGTGGTGGTGATAGTGGTGCCAAGTGTGTCTGGGCTTGGCAAATCGAATGCTAGTTTCCACTTAAAGGTATCTCAATTTGAACTCTTTCTGACCTCGTCCATGCAAGGGCTTTGTCCATATTTTGGGAATAACAAAAAAAATCCACTGCCTAGCAACCAACCTGGCAGACCCTCCCACTTAAACCCTGCAGCTGCCATGCAAAAGTCAAAATGCTGAAATCTTATTCTTCTAATTATACACACCACTGTCAAAGATCATCCAGATATGTCTTGTCATGTGCTCCTGGGCATTTGAATGGTGAGGCAATAGACCAGTTCAACAATCAACATGATTTTATATTTCATGTAATGATGAGTGCAGTAGATGTGGCCAGTATTGAAATGCAGAATGCTTTATCCCTGGGTCCCTGGATAGTTTGGATGCAGCTCTTGCTGGAGAGTTCTGAACTCATGACCAAGGTCAATGTTGGAATGTGCTGACCAGGTGCAAGATATCCATCTTTATTTTCATAGGGGTACCTTCAGTAACATTATATGGCACTACCACTGTGCTGACTGGGATAGATTCAGAACAGATGTAACAGCTAAAATCTTGCGACCAGGAGAGTTATCTGTGGCAGTTGAATCCTATTCCACCATAATCTGTAACCTCTTGGTATAGCTTATCCTCCACACCTAACACTCTCATGAGCCCAAGAAATCAAGGAGCAGCATGAAGGATACTTAAATTGTGATGCCAAGTTGAAGTTACAAAGGAGAGTACTATGCAGTAGAAGTAAAAACAGTGGACAAAACTAATTGAACCCATAACAATGCCACATGACTACCCCCCCCCCCCCCCAAATCCTCGATGATGGGAGCCTAGCACCTCTACCAAAGACAAAACTCAAATACCATCTGCAGCCATCCCCAACCAGCAGTGTCAAGTAGGTTTTGCACCTCAGCTGCCTGCTGAAATTCCCAGATGTTATTAGCCCTCAGCCAACTCTCAATACACTCCATGTGATATCAAGAATCAGCTGAAGTTGTTGAATGCTGCAAAGGCTATGGGCCCTGATCCTCTTCCCACAACAGCACAAAGATTTTTGCTTCAGAATTAGCTGTGTTTTTTTAATTTTAAAATCCACCTGTGCAGAAATGTTACTCCAACACTGGAACAAGTAAGCCTTGAACCCTGGCTCAAAGGTCGGTACATTGCCACTGCACCACAAGAGCTTGCAAGGCTCCAGAATTGTGAACCTATCCAATCTGATAAAATACATCTGTATCCTGACAGTTACCTGAAAACACCCTAGGTACATTAATCCACAAAAAACAGCAAAAGTCCAATCTAATCCAGTCAGTTTTCACCCCATCTTCATCTCCATGCAACGTGATGACTGCCTATCCAGCAGTACTTGAACATCATAATTACCTGCTGTCAGCTCTGTTTGAATTCTGTTAAGACCACTTAGTTACTGGCATTGTTTATTGTCTTGGCCCAAAAATGGACAAAAGAACTAAATTCTAGCAAAACACCAAAACTTAATTTTTTTAAAATATCAAAGCAGCATGTGACTGAGTGCAACAAAAACCCTGACAAAATTTTGTAATGGGTGAAAATTGGGAAAGGGGTACGTTCATTGGTGCCTGTCCCAGGATGTTGCAAGAGTTTCTTGGGGCAGTCCTTGGCCCAACCACCTTAAGCTGCTGCTTCACTGACTTTCCCATCCATCATAAGATCTGAAGTTAGCATATTTGTTGTGTAGGCAGCAATGTTTTTAGTACAATTTGCTCCTCTGATACTAAAGCAACCCACATGCAGCAAAAACAAGATAGCTTTCAGTTTGGGCTGAAGAGTTGCAAGTAACATGTCACAATGCTTAGACGATGGCCATCTCCAAGAAAGAATTCTCCTCTCCCTTTAAAGCCCAATGGCCTTACCATGATTGAATTCCCTACAGTCAACATCCTGGGGGTTTACTGTTGACCAGAAATTGAACTGGATGGCCATATAAATACTGTAACAGTAATGAGTTAAAGGTTGAAAATTTTGTGAATAACTTGTCTCCTGACTCCCCAGACCCTGAGTGCCATCTTCTCGGCCCAAGTCAAGAGTGTGATGGAATATCCTTCCTTGCACACAAAAGTGTACTCCAAGAGTGCGCACATTCAGCTCAGCGGTGCCCAGGACAAAGTAACCCACATGATCAACACCTCCCCCACCACTGACATAAACGTAGCAGAAACATGCACCATTTCTAGATTTGCTGTAGAGCATCTCACCAAGGCTTGTTTGACAGCTCCTGCCAAATCTCTGATCTGTACCATCTGGAAGGACAAAGACAACTAATGCTTGAGTACACTACCACCTGGAAGCCACTCGCCATTTTGACTTCGATCTATAGCAGTGTCGTTGGGTGAAAATCTCAGGATTTGCTCTAAGAGCCCAATGGGTATACACACACCAGACGGACTATTGTAGTGTTAAGAAAGTTTCTCATTATCACAAACTTTGGGTGTTCCGGGATGGGCAATAAGTGTTAATTTGCCAGTGCCTATATCCATGTAAGAACTTAAAAGTCCCTAACCAGCTTGATAGGCTAACCGTGTCTTGCTAAGTCTGAATAGTAATTTGCTAAGAAACAGTGGTTTAAATCCCTACATTACTATTCCTCTTTACATCCTTTTTAATGTGGCTTCTTCAGAGAATAAAGGACTTCCTTCCCATCACCACTAAGCACATACTGGGCTCATTTTACCTTTTTTAATACCGATACACCAGTCACGTGAGTCCATGAGGAAGTACTGTATGAACAGTCTTTATTCTCTTGTGGTTCATTACTGCTTTGTTTTGTTTTTATAAAAAAAATTGCATTCTGTGTGTACATTCTGATGTGAAATCCTTTAACTTCCCACATTTTACAGAGCACTCCTGTAAGACAGGTTTGATCTTCCTTAACCAGTATAAGGGTTTGATATGAGTGGGGAATGATGGAAATTACACTGATTTTTTACCACAAGTAAAATTCTGAACTCCCAGTAGTAGCCATTGGTGTGCTTTTGGGTTGCTGAACCATCATGGGTCTCACTTCTACCTCTAGTATGCAATTGTTTCTGGTGGTGTGTTTGGGAGAAGAGTTGGGGGCCCTTCCATATGATGCTGCATTTGCATGCATAGCATCAGCATGTTCATGCATCATCACACTACTAAAGTGAACTGTAATCATAGAACCTGTTTTAAACATGTGAAGTAGACCTCGTGCACGCTGAATTTGTTCAATGTCAGCAATAACTTGCATCAGCACAAACATGAATGTATTAATGCCTTCACCTTGATGTTGTAATGACTTGATTTTTGACTTTTCAAAAAAATCCACATCTGACCAAAGGATGTATCGAAAAGATGGCACTGGTTTGTCCGGAGCTGCATTAAGACTTTTGCATGCTGCCTGAAGCGTCATGGTATTAATCTTGAGACTCAAATGACTGTGAAGTGTTGTTTTGTGCTTCCTGCAGTGGATTCACTATTGAATTGGCTTCGGCGTTCACAGTTGTGGTTGCTTCCAATGTTGGACTTCCAATCAGTACCACACACTGCAAGGTATGCGTATGCCCTGTGACTGCAACATGAGAAGTTCAGTCTGTACTACTGAGGTTTGACTCTCATCAGTACCTGATGGCACAGCTCATCCTGAGGCAGGATAACAGAGGCAATTTGAGGATTATTCCACACCTAATTTGGTGCCAGGCCTGGTTGCAAAGAGCATTTTTGTGGTAGATTGACTTGAACGTAAAGGGAATAGACTGATACACCACTGCAAACTGCACCCTGACGGAATCACACAAAGTAGACCCTGCTTGATCTTGTCACTTTGTTTTTGTGAAATAAAGAATGAGAGTTGGATGGGGCATCTGTAATGCATGTTGATTTGCCTACCTTTTGTTACTCTTCCTTCCCTCCCTGACATGCTGGTCAGTAAGTGCTAACAGTGGAGGGTTTAAAAGTCAGATTTAGAAGTATATCTTCTGCTAAACAGGGCAGGCAAAGGGCAAAAATCATTGGAGGTTGGATATAGAGGCAATCTCCCCAGTGTTCTAGTTCGGGCTTCCTGCCCATCACCAATTCAGTTATCCGCTGTTGGTGCTATGCCTTCAGCTATTTAATTCTAAAGTCTTGCTAGACCCTCCATAAACCCTTTTTTTGGGGAAAAAAAAGACAAAAAAAGCACTCCTTTTTAAAATGTACCTCTTTGCTCAAGCTATTGATCATTTAATCCTAAAACTTGAGCAGCAGGAAGTAAGAGGAATTTCACCAATAGAAAATAATTTAAACTCCAGGCATTGGTGGTGTGTAATTGGAAAAAATATCCCAGTATTTGTTTGTAACTGGCTTGACCCCACCCTCATTTTCCCCAGAGCGGGGAGATAGTATCAGCCATGTTTAACTGCTACTGATTGCAGTATTAGTGGTCTCTGCTGGATAATGTAGATGAGGACCTAATGCATTTTGCCATGATGCCCTTGTTACAAAAATCTATTTGTCCCTATTGGGATGGTGTCAGTTGAAACTTATTGCTTATTGAACTATTGCAGCAACAATTTTGACCAAGGTAGAGTTTTTTAAATGTTAAAATAATGGCAGGAATGTAGCAAAAAAAGGGTAATATGACAAACTATTGCTCTTCAGACAAACTAGAATAGACTTGACAGGCAGGTTAGCCTACTACTGTGCTGTACATGACTTGTATTAATGTTATGCCTTTCTGGAATCAAAATGCTTTACAACTGTTAAAGTACTTCCAAAGAATAGTCACTGTTGTGATGTCAGAAAGGCAAGTAGTATCTCTCCAGCTAGTTTTGAAAACTTTACCATAACACAAACTCCATCCTGACAGAAAGAAAATCACTTATGGTCAGCAGTCTTCTGTGCTTCCTTTGCACTGTCAAATGGATCACAGGACAAACTGTATTGAATGGACAGAAGTTGACTTTAAAGCTGTTGACAGACTGCCCAAAAATGCTTTTCATGTCACTTGATGGCCTTGACAAGTTTAGCTGATGGTTATTATACTGTTTTAGCTCAAGGTGAGCTCTTTATGCCACTGTGTCCTGATTTGCAGTACTCTCCTTGGGGCAGAGGTTTGTGTTTGGTGGAACACTCCTTTCTCACTCACTTGGTTCCATATTGCATGTTTGTGATGGGATGTCTTTCACATGCTCTTCCTACTACAAACTTTTATATTTTCTCTTTCTTCACAGTGGATTTTGCATTGAAGTAATGAGTGCGCTAACTGTACTTGTAGCCTCAAATGTGGGCATTCCAATAAGTTCCACTCATTGCAAGGTATTCACATGTCATGTTAATGCAGTAATCATTTGCTACCACCTGAAGCAAATCAAACCAATAAACTAAAACTTTGCTGATTGTTGCAGTCTGCCTTCTTTGTGTAGTGTGCAGGAAGCTTCCCCTTCAAGCTACTTAATTGGTGAAAGAGAATAAGTTGTTTTTTTTAAATTAGTTTTTAAGGTGCATTTTTGTATGGGTTTTGATTTTGATTTTCCAAATGCCATGACTGTACCAGCTTTCAGTGCAGTTTAAATAGGGAGACTAATTGTGGGCAGGTGAATATTATTTGGACCTATACTATCTTTTGTGTATGTTCAAATGATGAATTCCCATGTCTACACTTGAAGCTTGTTGCATTATGTCTTCCTGCTCACAGTTGTTCTGTTGTTCCCCTAGTGGCAGGGAAGTGTGTGCTGTTTTCCTAGTCAGTTGCATTATAAAGATTATTGCATTATTATTTATCATAGGACAGTGTTGACAGTGCATGGCTTTTAATATTGCTATGTAAACTGGTCTAGGCAAGAACCATATTGCATGAAACAGACTTTTGTAACACGTCCACACACACACTGTTAGTCCACTTGCCAGGGTTTGACCCATATCCCTCAACTCCTCCTACTCATGCATTTATCCAAATTTTTTTTTAATGTATCTATATCTGCATCTACTAGTTCCAGCATTCATTCCACACATGAATTGCTTGATGTTTCAAAAAGAGAAGGTAGCCCTTTTTGTTTAAAAACTATATGCCCTCCCCTTAAAAATGTGCCCTAGTTTTGAATTCACCCCCACTGCGACACCCTAGGGAAAAGACCTTTGCTATGCATCTTGAGTATGCCCCTCATGATTTATAAACTTCTCTAAGGTCACCCCATAACCTCCTATGCTCCAGAACTGTACACAATATTCCAGAAGAGGTCTCAGCAACGTCCTGTGCTATCTCAATATGCTATTCCAACACCTGTACTCAAGGTCTGAGCAATGAAGACAAGCATGCTAAATACCACCTTTACCACCCTGTCTGTGTGTGATGCAAATTTAAAAGAATTATGTACCTAAACCCTGAGGTCTTTCTGTTCTACAACACTACCCCGGGACCTACTGTTAATTGTACAAGTCTTACCTTTGTTTGTCTTACTAATTCACTCTCTGCCACTCCTCAGCCCGTTGATCAAATTGATCAAGATCTTTGTAATCTTAGACAGCATTCTTCACTCCACTATACCACCAATTTTGGTGTCATCTGCAAACTTACTGACCATGCCTCCTTAATTCTCATCCACATGCTTATGTCAATGACAAATAGAAATGAACCCAGTACCAATCCTTGTGGAACACTGCTGGTCATGGGCCTCTAGTCCGAAAAACATCCCCCCCCTCTCTCTTACCATCAAGCCAATTCTGTATCCAGTTGGCAAGCTCTCCCTGCATCCCATGTGATCTGACTTGACTCATTAGCCTGTTGTGTGGGACCTTGACAAAAGCTTTACTAAAGTCCACATAAACAACATAAATCGCTTTGCCCTCAATCTTTTTGGTTACCTTAAAAACTCAAGTTTGTGAGACATTACTTACCTTACACAAAACCATGCTGGCAATCCTTTTTATCAGACCTTGACTGTCCAAATGAATTGAAATTCTTTCTTTTAGAATCTTATCCACCTCCAAAGGCCAGCTCTCAGGTCTGTAGTTCCCACACTTCTCTTTGCAGCCTTCCTTAAATAAAGGCACAGCATTAACCACCCTCCCGCTCTCTGCACCTCACCTGTGGTTATAATCTTGAGATGTTGTCTGCCAGTAAACTTAGAAACTTGTGTGTTTTTCCTGCAGTTTTCCAATATGCCCAGATGTTGACAAGAAGGGCTGCGCCCAGTGCTAACAGAAAAAAAAACTCACTAATGTTTGTGATCCCATTGAATGGTCAGTGAGCATAGATCATTTAGTTGAGGCCAGAGTTCTGTTGTGTTGTTAAAAGTGAAGTAAGTAGGGAGTGGGGAATGAATGATAGAAAAGGACATGAATTAGGCAGTCCATTTCAGTCTCCATTTTAAATTTCTTTTAAATGGTGTTCTGATAATTCTCAGTCAGTTGAGGGTAAACAAATTGTGAAATCTGGGTATTTTCACAAAGACAATCATTTTTCTACCTTTAAATAATTTTCCCTTGTGGACCAGAATGAATTTCATTTTTTCCTGCTTTTCTCTAAATATCTACAGTTGACAACAATATGTCTGCATCTGGTCAAGAGTTTGAAATTCTTCTACACATTCTGATGGTTGATTTTTGAGGCTTGTACTTGGGCTGTATAGAAAAATTCTGTATTCTCTGTCAAGGATAGAGGAAGGATCTCTTCAGTGTATAAGCATTTGTGCTTTGAAGGCAAACTGCATCTGTAAATGTGTTTTTGCTAGAAGTCTTTAACTTGCTCCACTGTCCAACCATTAAATTAACTACTAGGTGTTTTTAACTTAACACATCACCATAAATCTTAATTTATTAACTAGCCTATTTTTATTTCTATTTCTAAAGAGTAGACCAATAATGTCTCCAAATGTGTGATACTGGAACAAAATCAAATAGATGACTTCACTGTTCCTGCACTCCTGGAGCTGGGAAGCCTTACCTAAAGGCAATATTGGCACACAGCACAGGCAAGTCGCACTAAGGGTACAAAGTCTGAGCATTAAGATTATGGTGTTTCAGACCTATCTCCTGATTTGGCATAATCTACATTTTAAGGAGTGCACAATGGTGTCATTTGGCAAAAATATCTAATCGGTACAATTTTTCAATTTAAATCATTTGATTTTTAAGACTGTGTTTCAGAACTCATAGTTGGCAGAGAGTCCAGCTGATCTGCTGAGGTGCAGAGTCTCTAATTACAATGCATAATATGCAAGACATACACTTTGCATGTATTCAACAGAGTACATTTGTGACCTGCATAATTTCGCTAATTGACTTCTTGACACACTTCTGGTCACGTAGTATTGGTCTACTCTTCCTTCAATCATGTTTTCTCTTGATTCCTTATGACAAAACTCCCATCACCATGATCAACATTTTGATTTATACTAATGTATATTTGTTAAACTTGCTTCCCCAGGTTGGATCTGTGGTGGCTGTGGGATGGATCCGATCACGCAAAGCTGTGGACTGGCACCTATTTCGTAATATTTTCCTGGCCTGGTTTGTGACAGTCCCAGTCTCTGGTCTCTTTAGTGCAGCTGTTATGGCATTGTTTGTGTATGGAATACTGCCATACATTTAATTTTTATGTTCAAATTTTATTGTGATTTTAAACTATTTCTAACCAGCAGTGTGAGATGTCCTTTTTCTTCCTTTCTGCCCACTTCTGCTCTGTGCCCCACCCCTACCCTCAAGAGGTGGTTTATTCCTTTTTATCCTTTTTTTTGTCAAGCGGAATTAAACAGCTCTGAACTAATTTGCTTTTCATCACATGCTGTAAATAACACTACAAGTGCTCACTTGGTAGCATGTAACAGCAAAGACCTGTCACAGTGTATCTTTGTACAAGTGAGTGACGCTGCCCCAATTGTGGTGTTTGTGGAATGGATGGTACTGCTTGAACAACTCGCTCCCTTTCATAGACTGGTGTGTGTGTGTGTGTGTGTGTGTGTGTGTGTGTGCGCGTGTGTGTGAAGACGCTGTATATATTGTATTATTGCACTCTAGAAAGTTTTGTTTTGTATGGATCTAGGGGATAAAAAGAATTTAAAAGAAAGAAATATATATGTGTATATATATATATAATGCCATGGTTTACCAAAATCATCCTTCTGATGCAAAACGAGGTATAAAAACCCCTACTCTTAAGTAATTCAAGTTTTATTTTTTAAATTAAGGCACTGTTACTTGTAACAGGGCCTAGTCCCAATTTGCCCTGCGTGCTACAAACGCCATAATGCGAATCGAGAAAGGTTCATTGTATTGGGTTTCATTGAAACTTGATGTTATAATTATAAATTTGACACTTGTATTATATTGTAATTTCTATTGTAAATACTTTCTAAAGAGATCTAGGTTTTGTTTCTTTTTAAATGGGGACACATTTCACTCACTCATTTTAGACTTAAAAAAAAAAGTTGAATGTACCAAAGATTCAAGAATAAAGATTTGACAGTGTTTCCACTTTTGGTTTTATTGAAATGCCTTTTTGTAATTCAGGATCCTTCTCCAGCTCTTTGCCCTCTATGATGTAGAGGTGCTGTGTTGGTGTTGGACTGAGGTGGACAAGGTCAAAAACCACGACGCCAGGTTATAATCCAACAGTTTGATTTGAAATCACAAGCTTCTGGAGTGTAGCCCCTTTGTCAGGTGAAGTTTTCACCTGATGAAGAGGCTACTCTCTGAAAGAAATAATGGGAACTGCAGATGCAGGAGAATCCAAGATAACAAAGTGTGGAGCTGGACGAACACAGCAGGCCAAGCAGCATCTCAGGAGCACAAAAGCTGATGTTTCGGGCCTAGGGTCTAGGCCCGAAACGTCAGCTTTTGTGCTCCTGAGATGCTGCTTGGCCTGCTGTGTTCATCCAGCTCCACACTTTGTTCTCTACTCTCTGAAAGCTTTTGTTTTCAAACAAACAAATCTGTTGGATTGTGATTTCTGGTTGACTTTGCTATTTAAGTGACAGTTGGACTGTCCTTGTTAGAAACAGATTTCTTGGATCCATTTCAACCAAAATAAGTAGTGTTGTTTTGTCTGGGAGCTGATGGCAAGATGTCATCAAACAAAATATCAAGGTAGCTTTGGGATAGCTGACAGTTCCAATAGCTAATGCCATTTCATAATGTTAAATGTAATTTGACATACTGTATTGGAGGGGGTTGGGGTTCTTCCAATCAGTTTGGTATAACCATTTGGAGGATTAGCAAAAACACTAAACAACTGAGCTTCTGCCCAAGTTGCGGAGACCAATTAGAAGCCCCTCCCAGAAATCCACTCTCTAAATGGGTTATCAAACTCCTGGTTATGGTTAGCTTAAAGGTTACCTCAATGATCACTTAACCCAACTTAATACTGCATGTTGTTAGATTGTAGTCCTTTTGTTTTTCGTTTCAAGATTGTTTCAGTTTGGGAGAAGATGCGAAGAGTGAAAAAAGGAAATAAACTCAGTGCTATTTGCTATATTGTCCACATGACAAATTAATGAAGGCCAGTAAGATTGTTAATGACCTATACCCTTAAGCCAATTGTTTAATCTCATTGCTCATGTAGAGATTAACCCATTCTTGGGATATATATCCCATGATCACCCTTTCCCTCCCTTCCCCCCCCCAACCCCCACTTTCCTGGTTTGTTGAGGATTCTGTTTGGTTTATCTCTAGAAATTGTAGGCTGATAAGAAGAGAGACACTCCTTGACTTTCATTGTATTAGTAAGACATTCATTAGAACAGATGATCAAACAGTTTCAAAGTAATGATTGTGTGAAACTTTCGCTTTAGGAATTAACCTTGTAAAAGTTCTATTGGTTAAGTTCATGTATTAGCACTTAACATGCTGCCATAATGCACCTATGTGGCTTGTTTTGATTGTTAATCCCACATCTTTTTAAATGTCTTTTTAAAACTGAGTACAATGAAACATGTATTGCAAGTGTTAAGTGTTTGTAAGTGAACTTTGCAAACTGCAGTCTCAACCCTGGCATCTTTTCAGAACTGGAAGTAAAGATGGATTAGAGAAACTGCAGAATTGCTGCCGATAACTATAAACTAGGGGCGATTTTCCTCTGGTTTCTGAAGATTGTTTATACTGAAACTGCTCTGTCTGTCTTGATAGAAGACCTAGCCCTCAAAGTACCCATCTGAACAACAAGAGGGCAGTTTGCTATCCTTAGTTTTAGCCTTGCCTTAATTCATGGTGCAAGGTGAAAGTTTTACAGCTACATAGTGTGGCTAAGGAGGCATTTAGCACACCAGTCTTCATTGCTCAGACGCTTGAGCATAGGAGTTGGGATGTCATGTTTAAGTTGTACAGGGGTTGGGTGAGGCCTCTTCCGGAGTGCTGTGACCAGATTTTTATTTTGGTTACCCTGTTACAGGCGCAATATTATAAAATCGCAGAGGATTAAGAAAAGGTTTGCCAGGATGTTGCTGGGACTGGAGGGCTTGAGTTGTAAAGATAGGCTTGGACTTTTTTCACTGGAACATAGGCGATTGAGGGGGTGACTTTTTTTTATAGGAGTTTATTAAATCATGAGGGGCAGAGGTAAAGTGAAAACCAAGAGTATTTTCCCCAGGGTAGTGAGTTCAAAAATTGAGGCATATTCTTAAGGTGAGGGGAGCATATTTTGGAAAGGATGAGGGATAATTTTTTAATAGTGGTTTGTGTGTGGAATGAACTGCCAGATGAAGTGGTGGACGTAGGTACAGTTACAACATTTCAAGACATTTGGACATGTACATGAATAGGAAAAGTTTGGAGGGATATGAGCCAAACACAGGTAGTTGGGACTAGGTTAGTCTGGCAACATGATCAGCATGGATTAGTCAGACCATAGGCTCTATTACTGTACTGTGTGACTCTTAAGTGCGAAGGAAGTGTTATATTTGAAGGTGCAGTACTTCAGGACAGTTGTTAATCTGAGGCTCCATTTCCCTCTTGGTTAGATGTGAAGTCCTCTTGCTGTAATTTGAAGTTGTATGGAGTTCTACAGTGTGTCTTAATCCATATTTATCTTTCCAATCCACATTATTATAACAGGTCATCATCGAATTGCTGTTTGTGCAGTCTTACTATGTGCGAAATAGCTGCTGAATTTCCTTACATTACAACAGTGACTACAGTTCTTAGAGTTGCTTTTAATGTCCAGAGGTAGTGATAGGTGCTATAATCAATGCAAGTTACTTGTTTGAACAAGAGTTTTTAATTACTTCCCAAATGATTACCCTGACCAGTGTATTTAAAATACCATTTGGGTGTTCAGTTTCCAATGCTGCAGGCTAAAACCCCGTCATTGTGGTGCAACTTGGTGTCTTCCAGGAATCTATCCATTGTAAATGTATTATTTTTGATTACATGTATCATTGGCAGTAACTGACTTGTTCCCCTGGTTAGAGGGGGGAAAAAATCATTTGTACTAAAGTGATGGGAAATTTTAAATTTTAATGAACTATATTAAAATAGTAAGACTATATTGTTTGGACTCGTTATTTATTACAAAGCATCAGCATCCTATACAGCTTAACTGAAGCTGTAAAACAATGCCAGTGCAAATGTTAGCAGAACATTTAGAACTGATTAACCTAATGACTGCTGTGTTCGTGAGTCAGATTAGGACTGGTAAATCACAGCACCAAGTACTCATTTAAAAATGTATGGAAACGGTACAGAACATCCACCCTGATCTTTCCATTCCAAACGGTGGTAAATATGTAGAAACCAGATCTTCATCGCTCAGGCATGAACTGAACTTTGCAAAGAAGCTGTGAAGAAAATTGATATTGGCACAAAGATGGGATTAATTTCAAATATCAAATTGCATAAATTCAAGAACAGTGCATTCAACCCAATCAAACAGTGCTGGCATTCATGCTCCACCTGAGGCTCCACGCATCCTACTCTACCTAACTCTCTTCAGAGCTCACTTCTCCCTCATTTGCCACTTTAAATGCATCGATGTTATTTACCTCCACTGTTCCTCAACCTACAGAGTTCCACATTCTTACTATTCGCTATGGCAATAAATTGCTTCTGAATTCTACACTTTCACTTTTTATGGTGGTATCTTTTGAATTTCAGTTCAAGTTGTTCCTGAGGTAATCAAAGCAATTTGTTTCTGGTGCTCTGAAGCCCCAGCAGGACACTGTTCCAAGTGTGATCGAACCAGGACTAATGGAGGTTTAGAATAACATTCTATTCCTCAATCTTTCAAAACTGAAGCTTTTTCTTTTAAACCGTTGAATTAATTCAATATTTTTGCAAGTTTATTCAAATGTCATAAATTCATAGTAACCCTTGATATTTATAGTTAGTTCTGCAGTTAATGTCGCCTGCGCAATTTTTTAAAATGTTATTGTTTGCTTGGATTTATGCTAATGATTCCAGATTTCATTTTTTTTGTGACCTCGTTCTAGCTTCAGTTGCCCAAGACCCTTGCTCTCTGCTTTCTTCCTTGCAGCTCATTATGTATCGGATCTGTGCTCACCAATGTGAGTGCACCTGCTGTGTCAAACCCAGACCCAAAAAAATCTATCTTGTCCTTTTTAAAAGTATTCAGAGATCGGTGTGGTCAGATACATTGTATTAAACATCCAGGAACACTTGGGATTTGAACCCTAATCTTCTAGCCCAAAAAGTTGTTGTTGTTTGGTTTTTTAGGAGCTTTACTGCTGTGTCTGAAATGTGTGTGTGCTCGCACTGTCACTCAATATACATTAGATCCCTGTTACCCTTGTCAGTGCCTTGCCTCTTCAAGTAATACAATGAGGTTCATCAAGTTAGATTTTCTTTTTTGAAATTCATACTGACTATTGCTATATTTTGGTTTCTAGATGTTCTATATTTCCTCACGTATTTGAGGATTCCAATGTTCTTCCTTCCCACAGTTTTTTCAAAATGGGTGGTTAGCACTGTCTGAACTGAAGATGTTGTTGTGTTTTAAATTTTTTTTTTGTAATTTCACCTGATCTGCTTGATTTAGTCTACCTGGTTTGCCTCTTACGTACTGTGTGGAACTGGCAGTAACAAATGGTTGCCTGGCTGGCTTTTTGAGTAGATGGACAATTTAACTTTAACATCAATGATGCCTCTTCTCAACTCCCATGATCACAACTCCTTGTTTACATAGACAATGGTACTCAAAGATAAAGAACACCCGAATACCTGATTCCCACGGTTGTCCGAAAAGCGTTCCTGAGGTTTGTACATGCTGATCCTTTTGGACAGCAAGTTTGATTTTTGTTTCGTTTTTTAACCCCAACCCCTAACCCCCCCCCCAAAAAAAAACTAATGGTTCTGAAATGAGGAGACCTTGTCTCATGGAATTGGGCCACCTGCTTCCATCAATTGTGACCAACTAAACCATCACATCTATCATTTTGACATTCCACTGAATACCGAAAGTAAGTAATTACTACTGCGTTTTTTTTTAAACTTCAATGCCTGTGAAGTATTTCACTGCCATTGGAGGAACTTCGTACAGCCGTTGTCTTCCTAACTGACTATATTAATATTTGACCTGTTATTCCTAATGTCGCTAACTTAAATTCTTTAACCTTGCTTTATAGTTGTTTACCTACTATTCCCAAGTGTGCTTTTTTTGGTTTGCCTTCAACCGTGATGCTGTATGGAGTAGCATGTTTAACGTGGCTACTATTTCTTTACCCCATTATTGGCTTTTTCTGCTTTCAAGGAATCTGTTTACTTGCACTGAACGCTTTCTTTTTGGGTACTAATATATTCATGTGGTGCCAAAATCTTCACAATCCTTAGACTGACTATGCTTTTTGTTGCAAAGTTTAAAGCCCCTTCTTTAAATACATGTTCAGTTTTTATTTTTGTTCTTGTTCAACATGGTTGGGCCATTTTTTTTTGTACCCTCCACACACTAATTTTAATCCTTTAAATATCCCTTGATTTGCAAAATATAAATTTATTTAATGATGCTTATGCAGTTGTTTATCTAGTTTCAGACCTAGTTCTTCTACTTTGGGCAACTAGCTGCTCATACTTGGTTTGTTTTTGTTCACTTTTTTTAGTTAAATACAAAACTCTCTCTCAAATCACTTTACAAACTCACTTGTGACAAAAGTTACCTACGTTACAACCATGACTACATTTTAAAGTATTGGCCGTAGAATACTATTTTTAATCCACGTCAAATTTTACCATTTTATGGTCACTCTTCCTTAGGCTGCTTTACTCTGAAGTTATTAATTAACCTTCTCTCAGTACTTTTTTTCTAAATGGTCTAGTTAGACCTAGTTAACTTCTCGACATACTGACTCCAGAAAGCTATCCTTTCAAGAGAATTTACTTCACATTATTACAAGGCTGTTTTGCCTGTCTGTGTGAAGTTTAAAGGCCCCTGTTATTTTGTATAGCTGTCTTCCATGAGCCCCACATACCTTGATTTGTAATATGCCTGACACCAGATTTGCTGATCAGGCATAACAAGCTTACAGGTTCCCTGCCTTTCAAACCTCTTCACGTCTTGGTTACATCTAAACTAACTGCATAGAACAATACAGCGCAGAACAGGTCCTTCAGCCCTCGATGTTGTGCTGACCTGTGAACTAATCTAAGCCCATCCCCTTACACTATCCCATCATCATCCATCTGCTTATCCAAGGACTGTTTAAATGCCCCTAATGTGGCTGCGTTAACTACATTGGCAGGCAGGGTGTTCCACACCCTTGCCACTGAGTAAAGAACCTGCCTCTGACATCTGTCTTAAATCCATCATCCCTCAATTTGCAGCTATGCCCCCTTGTACAAGCCGACGTCAACATACTAGGAAAAAAACATACACATTACTCTTGGTGTGACCTCACCAGCACCCTATACAGCTGTAACATAACATCCCTGCTTTTCAACTCAACTCAATCCCTCTAGCAATGAAGGACAAAATTAAGCATGATTTTTTTTTCAGTTGAGGTCCTTTTTTGTCTTTAATAGTACTTATGAAAGAAAAGAAAATTTTGTCAAATCAATAGACTCATACACAAATTATAATATTAAACTCTAAGGGGGCCCCATATATACTCTAAGAGTGCTGATTGGTTGATTTTGAAGCCATGGAGAATGCTCCAGTTAAATAATGACTGACGTTAACTGATGACTTTGTTTAAATTGTAAACCAGGCCAGTTGACTTTTCAAGCTATTACCCTGACAAAAGAACCAGAGAATGCTTGTCACCTATTTTGTTGATGTGAAACAGGTGCAGTGTTTGTATATGTTCTTTCTCTACGCCTTATTATCTCAGATTCTCCAACATCTTCATCTCCTACTATCTCTGACTTTTACCTGTTGGGATGGCAGCGAAAGGAATAAATGAACTGTGCCTTGTGCATGTGTGGTATTGGTCACCCACCACTACCAGCCCAGGTTTTTCTCCACCTGAGCTGTCTTTTAACTTTGTTTTTGTGACAAGCAATTTAGAATGTAGTGTTGCCTGCTTGGTATCAGAGCGCTGTTTAAAGATATTGGGAACTGCCGATGCTGGAGAATCCAAGATAACAAAGTGTAAAGCTGAATGAACACAGCAGGCCAAGCAGCATCTCAGGAGCACAAGAACACAGTTTATCTCCCTAACTATTATTACCCATTGTTATCACTTTGCCTTCCATCTCTGCTGGCCAATTTGTTACCATTATCCATTTCCTCAACAACAAAGTAGCAAGTCCTGTATCTGTTGGAAAAGGCCTTTTTTTTTGAGCATTATAACAGCTGTCCAAACCTATCTTACTATCTGTTATGAGGGGTGGCAATTGTCTCTTTCCTGATGCTCTACAAGATCAGCATCTTGGAATTCAGCTCTAACTCTGTGCTAAAGTAAATTTTTTAAGATTCCTTCACAACTGCTCAAACTAGGAGAGCAAAAAATACAATTAAATTTTTTCCTCCTCCCATGGCATTTTTCCAATAGATGAAAGTCACCAAATGCTAGCTCTGCTCTCATTAGAGAAAGATGACTGGTGGTGGCCACCATATTTCAGGCAAGTGGAAAGATTGCAAAAGAGTCCTTCACAGTAATCTCAGCCAAAATGAGAATTGAACCCCCTCTATTGGCATCCCTTTGCAGTGCGAACCAGGTCCCTCTAATATACCATACATAAAATTTAAAATGTAAATATTCCCATACTTCTATATCAATGCTTTTACTCATTCCCTAATACTACCTGAACACCCAAGAACATTACAGTTGATTGGGATTGTCCAAAAACTTGCTATGTTCTCACTGAGCCAAACTTCTTACTGACTATTCGGGTGCTGCTCAGCTGGATTTATCCCAGTGCTCCCTGTCTGTAGCACCCATGTATGTTTCCACAACCCGTTGGTTTCTAAGTATTGAGTGTAACATGATCAATTTTATACATCAGCCGAGGCCTATCAGAATTGACTTTTTATTTTACAGTTGTCATCTCCTGCCTTGCAACCACCCCTTGTTATTGTGGGAGCTGGCCATTAGGCCCATCATGTCCACACTGACCCTCAGAAGAGCACCCACCAGGACACACCCCCTACCCTATCCCTATAATCCTGCATACCTATGGCTAATCTACCTAAACTCTGCATCATTGGATCGTGGGAGGAAACCACAGCACCTAGAGCAAACCCACAGACACAGGGAGAACATGCAAATTCCACACAGTCACATATTGACTTATAAGACTTTGGTTCGGCCACATTTGGAGCACAGTGTGCAGTTCTGGTTGCCACGTTACCAAAAGGATGTGGACGCTTTGGAGAGGGTGCAGAGGAGGTTCACCAAGCTGTTGCCTGGTATGGAGGGCGCTAGCTATGAACAGAGGTTGAGTAGATTAGGATTATTTTCATTAGAAAGACGGAGATTGAGGGGGGAACCTGACTGAGGTCTACAAAATCATGAGGGGTACTGATAGGGTGAATAGCAAGAAGCTTTTTCCCAGAGTGGGGGACTCAATTACTAGGGGGTCATGAGTTCAAAGGTGAGAGGGGGAAAGTTTAAGGGAGATATGCGTGGAAAGTTCTTTACACAGAGGGTGGTGGGTACCTGGAGCGCGTTGCCAGCGGAGGTGGTAGATGCAGTCACGTTAGCGTCTTTTAAGATATATCTGGACAGGTACATGGATGGGCAGGGAGCAAATGGACACAGACCCTTAGGGCCGAAGGCCCTGTTCCTGTGCTGCAATTTTCTTTGTTCTTTATTGAATCCAGGTCCTGTTTTGTGTGAGGCAACAGTGCTAACTGCTGAGTCACATTGCTCCCCTATTCAAATAAGTGAATTTTAGAATCAGCCTGCCTTCAGATAATGCCTCAGAACATCCAAAAGTACTCAAAATAATTAAATAGCTTCTTCATAATCTAACAGACCTACGAATTCCCCATAAATAATCTGTTAATCCTGTTTAACTCTTATTGGCCACGCCATGTGGACACATTCAACCCCCCCGCCCCCGCTGTGTTAGATAGTGTTGTCCAATATTTTACATTAAATGCCATTTAGCATTTCGTCCCAAAGAGAACACCTCGGGAAATTAACATACTTAAGGAGTGGAATGGATCTTTTTATCTTTATAGCCATGTTTCAACTGAGTTAATCTGAGTGAATTGAGTTGAAACACAATAATAAAGGTTATGCCTGCCTCCACTTCATTTATTACTTGTAGTTTCTAATTAGCTTCTAACTTCTATTTTCATATGGATTCAGGAGTTGCCACTTGGCAATTGCTACTTTAACATTTTCTGGCACTATTAATGTGCCATTTTCTACACGTAAACTCAAAAAGAAGAAAATGATTGGAGGGTAGCAATGAGAGACAAAACAAAGCCACCACTTTGTGTGTGTGTGTGTGTGTGTATGTGTTTGGGGAAAGTATCTTCGGTAATCAGTTTCTCAGCGTTTCTTGGTACGCTTACGTTTATCTTGTAAATTCCAAAGCCAAATAAAAACATCCCTCTTAATTTGGTGTATTTTGAGCTAATTAGCATGTGACTTTGGAGGGAGGGTGGTACGTGGGATTGTGCAGCATTGTTGCGTCTCTCCTCAAATGCATCAAAGAGGCTGTGGAGAGGCCCAGTGACAGTGGCTGGTTGTGCGGAAGTGCTGGCGTCTGCTGAACCTGCTTAGCAAGAACCACCATCACTGTAGAGTCATACAACATGGAAACAGACTACTTGGTCCAACTCGTCCTTCTGACCATTATCCCAAACTAACATAATCCCAAACTAACCTAATCCCTCTTGCCTGCGCTTGGCCCATTTGCCTCCAAACATTTCCTATTCATGTACTTATCCAAGTGTCTTTTAAACACTGTAACTATACCTGCATCCACTACTTCCTCTGGCAGTTCATTCCACACATGAACCATTCTCTGTGTAAAAAAAAGCTACCTCTATCCAGCCTCTCTTTATAACCTAACCCAACCCCTCCACTCCCGGCAACAGCCTACCAATTCTTTTCTGAGCCCACTCCAGCTTAACGATATCATTCCTGTCATAGGCCGACCAGAACTGTCTGTACACAGTACTCCAGAAGAGGCCTTACCAATGTCCTGTACAACCGCAGCATGACATCGCAGCTCCTATACTCAAAGGTCTGAGCAATGAAGGCAAGTGTGCTAAGTGCCTTCTTAACCACCCTGTCTGCAATGTGCTTCAAACTTTGAAGAATTATTCACCTCAACCCCTAGGTCTCTGTTCTACAATGCTACCCAAGCCCCTACTGTTAATTATATAAGTCCTGTCTTTGTTTCTTTTACCAATTACCTCACGTTTATCCAAATCAAACAGCATCTGCTCCTCCTCAGACCGTTAACACAATTGATCAAGATCTCTTAACCTTTACTGTCCACTAAACCACCAATTTTGATGTCATCCACAAACTTACTGACCATGTATCATACATTCTTATCCAAATTATTTTTATAAAAGGTAAACAGAAGTGGACCCAATACCAATCCCGGTGAAACACCGCTGGACACAGGCATCCAGAGCAATAAACAACCCTTGTAGAAGTTTAAAGCCTGCCATTTATCAAAAGGGGACTTGTTGACTTTTCTAACCAGGATTTTTCTCGGGGAAGTTGAGCCCTATGGGCCATCAAACTGAAGGGTAGGCGGTAGGTGGACTCAGCACATCGACATGGAATGGCAAGTGACATTGTGCATGCACGGTTTCAACTAGCTTGTGGGTTTTCAAGTGTCAGCTATATGGAAGAGGGGTGTATGAGAGCACAGCAAGCTGGGGAGGGGTTTGTCTGCACAGTTCCAGTTATTATGCACATTGTTTCATTCAGTCGAGAGTAAGATATGTGTACGGTGCCCCCTTCCAAAGGGACGCACAAGTCTCTGTTGAGTATGATGGGGCAAGATCTGAGGTTTAGAGGGTTGTCACAGCAACTTTTTACATAGCTCTAGTGTGTTCAGTTAGTGCCTTGTTTCTGGTTTTGATCTTTGCTGTCACTTCATTCAGGTGTTCCCAAAAGGCCAACATCGTCCTGAGAGTCACCCACAATTTGTGTTGGGATCACTGACCATCTACATAGATATGCAGTTCCTTTTTGGCACTAGTATTGCGGAGATGGAATACACCAAATATGATTTTAGAAAGCAGTAGTCTGCCAGCTTTATAATATTTCTGTTAAGAATCTGGTCTAGGGTGCTGAAGGATAGAGGTCGGATGGCACATCAGATTGTCACCAGCATTGATGAACTTGCAAGACATTGTTAGAAGATCGTTGTGTACAGAATCATAGAATCCCTACAGTGTGGAAGCATGCCATCTGGCGCATTGAGTCTACAGTAACCCTTCACAGATCATGTGACCTATCCTCCCAGAACTATCCTATCCCTGTAACCCCATATTTCTAATGGCTAATCCACATAGCCTGCACATCCCTGGACACTATGGACAATTTCCCTACGGCCAATCCACCTAACCTGTATATCTTTGGATTCTGAGTGGAAACCAGAGTACCCAGAGGAAACCCACAGACACGGGGAGAATATCCAAACTCTACATAGTCGCCCAAGGCTGGGATCAAACCTAGGTCCTGGCACTGTGAGACAGCAGTGCTAACCACTGAGACATTGTGCATATGTAGTATATCAAATCCTTGACTATTCAGAGTCAACCTACTTGGCAATTAACAGTCAGTCATCATCCATCTGGTGCTTTCTCCACATCAACATCAGATTCCACTTGCTAATCAATCAGTGCTCTCATCTTCTAGCATCTAACCCTTTTTCAGCAATACAGCAGCTTCCAAGGCAACCATCAGCTTGATGATGTGTCCCAGGCAATGTAAACACCTGATGCCTCACAGACAGTGTGTCGAGAGAGGCAAATTCCAAAAGCAAGCTTTTGAGAGTTTGCCATGACTGCATGCAGATCCTACTACGTAACTGCTATTAATAGCACGGGGCAGGAGGCATATTCTGTGTGTAGCACATCTATTAATTGGAAGAATGCAGCCAAATCTAATATAAAATAAAGAATCTGATTGCAGCTTTGGCCAATCAAATGGATTGTGTAAATGTTGAGGTCATCAGAATAATGTTTGACCTGTTTTCTGCTATTGTGCAGCCTACTCAATGACTTACTTGTGTAACACAGATCATTCTTTGTACTTTCATTCCAGAGATGTGGGTGTTGCTGTGGAAGGTAGCAATTGTTGTCCAGACTTGGCAGAACTCAGTAGCTTGCTAGACAACTTCAGAGTGAATTACAGTCCAATGTTGAACTACTGTGGATGCTAAAATCTGACAAAAGGTCATGTACCTGAATCCTCATCTTTATGCTCCCCCGCAAATGCTGTCTGAACCACTGAGAACTTTTACCATGCTAAAATAGGCCTGGAGTCACACGCAGACTAGACTGTAAGGATGGTAGGTTTTATTCTTCGTACGACATTCATGCCATTTGGCCATTTTTACTGATACCAGCTGTTTATTTCTAGATGTTTTCAAACAGAATTCAACTTGTCAAATTGTTATGGTATTGGCATTTGACTGGAGAAGGTACTGGGATACAAACCTCTTGCATTTTGGCAGCAATTATTTGAAAACAAAATGCATTTTTTCCAGTTACGTTGTTTTAGGAGACTCCAGGATTTAGGCAGCCCCCACAGGCCAGTAATTGCAAACACTTGATCCAGCATACAACCACTAGTTCCAACCATGTCATTCCTTAGGCTTGATCTCAGGCCAGCATGCTATATAAAAAATGCATCAACATTTGAATTCTTGAAAGTGAGTTGGAGTCAGGAAGGACAAAGCCTTTTGCATTTGATTATAAGGCAAAGCAGAAGGGGGAGTGAATAAATGAATGTTACTTAATGCTAACCAATTGTTTCACTCCGATCTATGGATAGGGACAACCGCGTTTTCATTTTCAAAGGAAATGTTGGGATTTGCCGTGAAACCAGATCAGCTTAGATCGACCCAATTAGAGGGCTGGGAAATTACCATTGCAAGAAAGATACCTAAATAAAATGGAAGGAAGGAAATGGGAAAGTCAACTTGCTTTGCCTGCATGTCATACCAAGTTGGCCAAACAAAATAGCCTTTGAATTTATTCAGTATTCCACACAAACCATGGGATCTGTCAATGCCACTATAGAAGCAGAGTCTTAGAAATCCTTTTCAAATACGGCAACAGTTGATTCATGAGAAATGAGCAGCTCATTGCCGAAATAAGGGATAAAAGGCACTTGGAACCTGACCTGGAGGAAACAAGCATTTGCACATTCTCCCCGTGTCTGTGTGGGTTTCCTTCAGGTGCTCTGATTTCCTCCCACAGTCCAAAGATGTGCAGGTTAGGTGGATTGGCCATGCTAAATTGCCCATAGTGTTCAGGGATGTGTAGATCAGGTGGATTATAGGGGGATGGGTCTGGGTGGGATGCACTGAGGTTCCGTGTGGACTTGTTGGGCCAAAGGGCTTCTCTCCGCACTGTAGGAATTCTATGATTTAAAATGTCAAGCTCAGAATTTCCAAATTCCAAGTATTTGTTGATAAACCTTCCTGGACATTTTGCTTCTTGCATTTTATTTTATGGATACTTCAGTGAGTAGGCTGGAAATGCGATCGTTCATGAATTGATTGAATGACAGTAAAATTTATCTTCATCAAGCTTCGCAGACAGTCTTGGTGAGTTCACTTTTGGAATACTGTGTACGATTCTGATCATCCTTCTGTGGGAAGGATGTTGTTAAACTTGAGAGATGCAGAAAAGATTTAGAAGGATGTTTCGAGGGTGGGAGGGCTTGAGCTGTGGGGAGAAGCTGAATCGGCTGGGGCTTTTCTCCTTCGAGCATTCGAGACTGGAATTTCCTTTATAGAGGTTTATAAAATCATGAGAAGCATGGATAGGGTGAAAAGACAAGGTCTTTTCTTCCCAGGATAGGCAAGTCCAAAATTAGAGGGTATAGGTTTAAGGTGACAGGGAAAGATTTGAAAAGAACGTGAGGGATAATTTTTTCACAGGAAGGGTAGTGCGTGTATGGAATGAGCTTCCAGAGGGAGTGGTGAAGGCTGGTACAATTACAACAATTGGAAGGCAGTGTTTGGATAGGTACACGAATAGGATGAGTTTAGAGGGATATCGGTCAAATGCTGGCAAGTGGGACTAGGTCAGATTGGGATATCTGGGAGGCTGAAGAGTCTGTTTCCATGCTGTAAGAC
Source organism: Stegostoma tigrinum (assembly GCF_030684315.1). NCBI lineage: Eukaryota > Metazoa > Chordata > Chondrichthyes > Orectolobiformes > Stegostomatidae > Stegostoma > Stegostoma tigrinum. Next base: position 13,489,050 of record NC_081356.1, on the reverse strand, counting down.
ACTACGACTCTATATCATTCATCAAAGCTCTCTTTGTGTAGGTGTAAGCCCATAATTGGATCTATTCTTGCTTCGTGTTCAGAGGCAGAGGTCACAGGTTGAATCCCACTCCAGAGATTTGGAGTAAAGATTCTAGGTTAAGGTCCCAGCACAGTCCTGAGGGAGTGTTGCACTATCGTGCTGTCCTTCAGATGAGACAAGCATCCACATTCCCTTTTAGGAGACTGTAATCGATTCAAATGTCACTATTCAAAGAAGAGTTAAACTCCTTGATGTCCTGTTCTGTTTATCTTACGCCATCTCTACATCTCATCTCATCGCTCTCTGAATCTGTGACCAGCTGTGAATGAACAATAGGACGTAATGTTATTGCATGAAGGGGACAAACAAGCTATTGATATCACAGCAAAGGCTTCGCTGCCTGAGTGGGTGACACTTGTTATGTACAAAACCCCACTGCAGTAGTCAAGTTACTGTGCACTTTCAACTGAGTCCACCTTCAGGATTACAAGACAAAAGTGACCTTTGTAACCTCTGATTTCTGAAGTCAGGATTTTAGCCTGAGTTGGATTGTTGTTGGGCCCATGGTGTGGAGGCACTCTGCACGCCCAATCAACCTGATGCTTGGTCTGCAACAGCACAGTACTAGGCACCTCCTACCGCAGAATTTAAATGCCTTAATTAGCTGTGGGCCATGCAAACACTTTCATTTTTCATGTTGTAGCTATTTCAGAGACTTGGTTGAGAGAGGGACAAGACTGGCAGCTTAACTTTCTGGGATTTAGAGTTTTGAGGTGAGATAGAGAGGGATGAGGAAGAAGTGGGGGAGCTGCATTGCTGATTAGAGAGAATATTACTGAGGGTGCACACCTTGGAGGGCTCATCCAATTTGAGTACCAAATGGGTAGAGCTCAGGAATAGGTAGGGTACAATCGCTTTAATGAGATAGAAGAATGGAAATGTTGGTAGATTATGGAAAAATATAAAAACAAAAGTGTCATTGTTTGGGTGATTTTAACTTCCCCTTTGTAGTGTGGGACTCCCTTAGTACCAGGGGCTTGAGTGGGGTGGGGTGGGGCAAGGTGAGGGTTTGAGGGTGGAATTTATTAAGTAGATTCAGGAGGAGTTCAAACAATGTCTAAGTAGTCCAGCTATGGAAGGGGTCACACGAGACCTAGTATTGAGGAATAAGCCCGGCCATGTGATCAAAGTTTCAGTGGGGACGCATTTTGTGAACAGTGATCATAATTCCATACATTTTAAGTTACTTCTGAATAAGGATGAGAGTGGTTGTCCTCAGGTGAAAGTATTAAACTGTGGAAAGGCTAACAACCATAATAAAAAGCAGTAACTGGGAATGCGGATTGAGGGCAGCTGTTTGAGGGTAAATCCTTAACTGGCACGTTGGAATCTCTTAAAGGCCAGTTGATCAGAGTTGAAGACTAGCTTGTCCCTGTGAAAATGAAGGACAGGGATGGAAAGATTCAGGAACCTTGGATGAAAAAATGACAAACTGTGAGCTTAGTCAGAAAGGGAAATGTGACATACAAAAGGTTTAGGAAACTGAAAACGGGAAGATCTCTCGAAGAATACAAAGAAAGCAGGAAATAAATTAAACAAGGAGTTAGGAGGGCTAAAAGGGCCCATGAACTGTCCTTGGCAATCAATATTAAAGAAATCCTAAGATGTTTTATGCATAAATAAGGAGCAAAAGGGTGGCTAGGGAAAGGGTACATCTGCTTAAGGACAAAAGTGGGAATTTATGTGTGGAGCCAGAGGAAATGGATGAGGTCCTTAACAAATATTTGGCATTAGTATTCACAAAGAAGAAGGACATGGTGGATGTTGAAAGGTGGGAGAGATATGTTGATATTTTAGCATATGTCAATATAAAAAAGGAGGTGATGTTGAGTGTTTTGAAAAGCATTAAGGTAGACCAGGACCAGACAGGATCTCTCTCAGAATGCTGAGGGAAGTGATGGAGGAAGTTGGTGGTTCCTTGTACAAAATCTTTTTATCTTCTTTATTGACAGGAGAGATCCCAGAGGACTGGAGAAAGCCAATGCTGTTTCTTTGTGCAAGAAGGGCAATAGGGATAATTGGTAAATTACAGGCCAGTGAGCCTCAGGACAGCAGTAGAGAAATTATTGGAGAAGATTCTTGGAGAAAGGATTTACCCACATCTCTCAAAATATGGACATATTAGCAATTGGCAGCATTTGCTGTTTGTGGGGAAAGTCATGTCTCACAAACTTTACTGAATTTTTTGACAAAATAACAAAGATGGTTGATGAGGGTAGGGCGATAGATGCTACCTATATGGACTTTAGCAAGGCCTTTGACGAGGTCCCTCATGATACAGAAGGTGGAGTCACATAGGATACATGGTGAGCTAGTAACTGTCTTAGTCATAGAAGATAGACAGTAGCAATGGAATGGTGTGCATTAAGATGTGGGGTTGTGTTATAATTTATAATAACGTACACTACTGCTGATTTATATTTATTTTGTAGTAATGTCAACCTTTAGCTGTAGCCTGTGAAGCAGGGAATTATAAGTCATTTCAAAATCCAATCAAGCTGCTGGCTAACAGCAGCAATCATTTCATGTTAATTCTGTAAAGGGAAACATTGGAGCTTATATCATGCTGTATGCTGGAGCAAATAATACAGAAAGAGAAACAGATTTCCAGTTAAAGGTTTGGCTTAATAGAATAGCAATTACATGGAAGAAGATAAGAAAATTAGAGAGTTATGATTGTTAGCTCATTGGGAAAGAAACTTGATTCAGGAAAACCAAAGTTATCAAGAAGGGATAAGCAAACTAAATGATTCTATTGTGTAAACGAAAAATACTGTGGATGCTGGAAATCTAAAACACATAGAAGGCTGGAGAAACAAAACATTTGTGACAGTATCTGTAAAGAGAGGGACAGAGCTGATGTTTCAAGTCCAATATAACTCTTCATCACAACAGTTCAGAAGAAGAAGCATACTAGACTTGAAACATTTTTCTTTCCACTGACTCTGCCAGGCCTGCAGTCTTTCTCCAGCTTTCTCTGCTGTCAATTGCCTAGTTCTAGTTTAACACTGGTATGTAATGTCGAATTATGTGGATTACCATGTAAGTGGAAAGAAGTGTTTAAAAGCTCATCATGTGATTTTGTTGAGGTCGGAAAAACTGAGCTCAGAGATGTTTAAAAGCTTCATCAGTTATCACAAGGTATGGTCCTAAGCAATTAAATTTATGTTTAATTGACGAAGCATGGAGGATGGCAAGGGCACGAAATGTACTCTTGGTGGGGGATTTCAATGTCTATCACCAAGGGTGGCTTGGCAGCAGTACTATTGACCAAGCTCTTCAGGAAGTAAATGATATAGCTGTCAGACTGGGTGTATGGCCAGTGGTTAGGGAGCCAACAACAGGGAAAAGCATACTTGACCACATCCTCACCAATCTGCCAGCTGCAGATGTATCTGTCCATAACAGTAGTGGGCAGAGATCTGTGATACTCCCATTGGCCACCAGCACCTCTGGGTCAAAGACTCACCGTGTCTCTACATTTTTAAATGGAGAGGATGAGCTTGGAAAGATCTTTCACAAAAAGTAAAAGACAAAGTGTTTTTTTAGAAAATATATTTTGATAACTTTAATCCTACTGTTTGGAGTCCTAATGAGAAGATAGACGGTACATGGAATATGAAGATGTTGAAGGTTTGTCTCTTGAAGGCATATAGGTCTATCCAGAATAAATGTGCTGTAGGAAGGAGAGTACATTCCACATGCAAACTGAAGATAACTGCATCAAGAATTACAAGAATGTTTGGAATGTTCCACCGCAAACCGTGCTTGAGACAGTGTATAATTTGATCAAAGAGGGATTTGGATAATTGCTTTAGAAAGAGGATTGCTTCAGGGGAGGGGATCGATGGGAGTGGTCTGGGGAGGGGATCGATGGGAGTGGTCTGGGGAGGGGATCGATGGGAGTGGTCTGGGGAGGGGATCGATGAGTCTGATCTGGGGAGGGGATTGATTAGAGTGATCTGGAGAGGGGATCAATTGGAGTGATCTGGAGACGGCATCAATGGGAATGTTCTGGAGAGTGGGCTGGGTGACGTGGTGGCTCAGTGGTTAGCAATACTGCCTCACAGCACCAGGGGCCCAGGTTCAGTTCCACTCTTTTGTGACTGTCTGTGTGGAGTTTGCACATTTTCCCCATGTTTGTCTGGGTATGCTCTGGTTTCCTCCTACAATCCAAAGATGTGCAGCTTAGGTGGAACAGCCATATTAAATTGCCCATAGTGCCCAGGGCTGTGCAGGTTAGGTGGATCAGCCGTGGGAAATGCAGGGCTACAGGCATAGAGTAGAGGATGGATCTGGGTGTGATTTGGAGGGTTGGTGGTACTTGATGGGCCGAATGGAGAATTTCCACTCTGTAGGGATTCTGTTCTAGATCAATAGGAGTGATCTGGAGAGGGAAACGATCGGGCGAGGGGATCAATGGACTGGACTATCTCACCATGATACTGACTGTAAAACACTCTTCCCAGGGTGCTTCACTGCAATGCGAGCTATAGAATATTCTTCCCAGAATGCTTCGCTGCAATACTGACCGTAGGACAGTCTTTCCAGTTCCAATCTCAATTGGCAAATGAGGAGACTTCTTTAACAATACAGAGTTTCACAAGAGATTGAATGTACCTTTTTGCCACCTGTGGTCTTGCTTACAACAGGACTGATATAATGAACAAATGACAATTTTAAGACATTATATCAATGACTCAGGGTATACGTTATCAGGTAATCTAAATAAGAAATGGCAGAATTTGTTGGCAATAACTCCAGACAACATTCATTTATCTCTAACATAGAAGGAGCTAAAGTCTTTTACATGAAGATCAGCCTAGGATACCTCGCCCTGATAAAATGTGTGTTTTCCAGTTATAGAAATAATGCAATTCCTGAGGGTGTGCCCAGAGCAGGGTCAGAGTAGGTGCTAGTCACTGATGTCCTGATGAGGTGTGCTTATGCTATTGTTACTGGGATCAACCACAAACACATCTGCAAAGTTGCTGTCCTGAACTTATTAAATTTTGTGCTTGAGAATCATTTTACCATTGCCCCACATGTCCAACCTTCAATGTATTCCTTTAAAATTGCTCGCAGAATATGTTCTGTTCAAGCTACTTAATATTAAATGTCGTTCAATAATATTGAACCGTTATCATCAGCTTTCTCAGATGACCTTTTTAAATCATTCTCCTTTAAATAAACTCACCTGTTTGATAGCTTTTAATGAGCTCAGTCAATAATAAAAGCAAAATGGCTTTTAAACATAAAATATGAAGGGAAAGGACAAGAGGCAGGAATTTGATACTGACTGGGCATCAGGGATTCGGGAGTGCCAGCATCAATCAATTCAGTCTGTCTGAATGCTGAATTCCATCTAGACAGCTAAACCACTTACATCCAGCAAGAATGCCAGCTTAGAAGAATTGGTCCCAAAGCTCCTGGCAGAAGCCAGATGCAATCAAATTCGGACGCACAAAGCATTAAGACAATTCATTTGAAGATATCCCTGTCAGAGAATCAGATTGCATGCTTAGAGAAAGTTTACCCAGTGTGCTCTTCCTCTACTTGAGTGTTTTACAATCATGCCTGATTAACTCTGATAAGCGACAAGGAATTAAAAACGTGAATTAAAGAAGTATCCACACTGAGATTATCTTGAGATTAGTCAATTGGAAATGCTGTCCCTGTCACTCCTGTTTCACTCAAGTTCTTTCTAGATGGTTTCGTTGTCCTATTCACCAATGTAGGGCTGATAAATGAGATGCTCCATTCAGTTGATGCTGAAACTAGTATAGATGTTTGATATGTCATTGAAATGTGTGCTATCAGTTAAAGAAGAATTTGATGTGAATGGGCAGAAAACTCCATTTAGTTTACGAAGTTATATCAGCCATCAATTGAAAGATTGCATGTTACATAAATATTGTAAGATCACCAGAATTTGAAACAAATGAGATTCTGAGAAGGGTTGCTGTTCCTTGTCACAATTTGACAATGAAGTAACTAAGCACCAAGCTTTGCAATGTTGTGAGTGCAAGTCTAGAGTTTGAGCATTGAATGGAGACAATAGCAATCGCTACACATTTTCAAGTTACATACTGATGTGCAACACTATCAGTGTGAAAACCGAAAAAACTGTGAAAGGAACAAAAACAAAGTTGCTGGAAAAGCTCAGCAATGTGAACTTTAAAATGGGATATTCCAGAGCAAAGCTGAGCCATTTAGTGACCCCAGCACCAGGTCACACCCCAACAAAACACATAAACTGAGATAACAAGGTGTAGAGCTGGGTGAACACAGCAGGCTAAGCAGCATCAGAGGAGCAGGAAGGCTGACATTTCGGGCCTAGACCCTTCTTCATTTTCTGAAGAAGACTCTAGGCCTGAAACGCCAGCCTTCCCGCTCCTCTGATGCTGCTTGGCCTGCTGTGTTCATTCAGCTCTACACCTTGTTATCTCAGATTCTTCAGCATCGGCAGTTCCTGCTATCTCTAAAACACATAAACTGACTGCTTGTTACGCTAATCGGTTCAGCATATTCACGAACAGTAGCCTCTATGAATGCTGTGTTACTGAAGCTAAATCTGATTAGAATAACTGCTGAACTGAAAAAAAAATCAAACTTTAGGAACATGACAGAACAGCTGGAGGTTTCAGCTGCTGGGGTAATGCAATCTCGCGACTCACTCCCAAGTGTCTGGCTGCAAGCAGTTCAGTGACTGTATTACCAAACCCCTCTGGCTGACTTATTCAGGCACCTTTTCAAGCAATCATACAGCACCAAAGAAAACCATTCAGAACATTGTGCTTGTAATGGCTCTGTGACAGTACTATCCAACTGCACTTTATCAACAGCCTGTTGCAAAGTTTTCCTTTTCAAGTACTCATTCACACTCTCCAGCCCACTTGGCCCCTCCACCCAGGATGACCGTGGTTCAAGAAGTCAGCCTCAGCGAGACCTTCCTGTGGAGATGTAGAGATGGATTATATATGCTGGCCCTGCCAGATCTACGCACAGCCAGCAAATGATCGAAACCAAGTTAGAATTAAGCCCAGAGTGTCTATTCTGACCTCACGTATCCACATTCCACAGTTCCCATGTCCTTTTTAGGGACCGAGTACACATTGGGAATGTCATGCGTCACTGGAAACTCTGGAAAACCTGGCAAACTGCCATCTTTTCTTCTGCTCTAAAGTAGCCATGTCATGAATTGAATTATAGTTTTAGCATGAAACATTGTGACATTCCAATCTTGCCTGTTATTTAAAAGGTTATGGGATCAAACCCATCTCCAAGGGCTTGAGCAAACATCCATGTTGTCAATTTCAGTGCTGCACTATTAGAGATGTTTTCTTGCAGATTAAATATTAGGCTGCAATCCTGGCTCTACTCTTAGACAGTGTAAAAGATCCTATAGCCCTACCGGAATTTTCCTACCCAATATTTATCTCTCAATCAACAGCTTAAACAAAAATCTTTTGAAAATTGGTGTTCAAAGGGCAAGTCGCACATCCCATGAGATTGGTTGTGTGATTGTAAATTAATGCTGCCATGGGCCAAGCACTCAGTCAGCACCACCATCACTTTCTTTGGCCCCATGCCTGCTTGGGGAAGGGTGGAAATCAGGCTGTGTTGTTTCCTACCTCCAAGGGAGCTATGCTCTGGCTGCAGAGAGGAGGGTAAGCATCTGAAGAAAGAGATGGCTACAACATCTCCAGATTGGATGCTGGTGTTCTCCAGTGCTAGACTGGGAGCCTCTTCTTATTCCCATGGGATATGGGTGTTGCTGGCTGGGACAACATTCATTTCCCGTCCCTGCACCCCTTTGAGAAGATAGTGATGAGCTGCCTTCTTGAATCACTGCAGTCCATGTGCTGTAGACACAATGCCGTTAGGGAGGGAATTCCAGGATTTATCCCATAGGAATACATGGTGAACGGCTTGTAGGGGAACCTGCAGATGGTGGTGTTCAATGTATTTGCTGCCTTTCCCCATCTGGATGGAAGTTGTGGGTTTGGTAGGTGCTGTCCAATGATCTTTGGTAAATTTCTGCAAGTCATGTAAATAGTACACGCTGCTGGCGCTGAGCATTGCTGGTAGAGGGTGTGAATGCTTGTGGATGTGGTGCCAAGGTGCCAATCAAGCAGGTTACTTTGTTGTGGATGTTCTTGAGTGTTCTCCACCAATGATGCTCGAGTATTGAGTACTGCACCCATCCAGGCAAGTGGGCACCAGGCTCCTGACTTGTGCCAATCTGGTCATGGCCTGGCATTTATGTGGCGTAGATGTTACTTGCCACTTTTCAGCCCAAGCTTGGATATTGGCCAGATCTCATTGCATTTGGATATAGACTGCTTCAGTATCTGAAGTATTGCGAATGACGTTGAACATTGTGTAATCAATGGCAAACATCCCCAATTCTTACCTTATGAAGGAGGGATGCTCGTTGATGAAACAGCTGAAGATGGCTGGGCTGAATACCTAGGCTGATTTGCTCTGAGGAACTCCTGCAGAGATGCCCCGGAGCTGAGATGACTGACCTCCAACAACCAATGAGCCTGATATGGCTCTAACCAGCAGAGAGTTTGCCCCCTGAGATCCATTGATTCCCGTTTTGCTAGGGCCCCTCAAAGCTCAGTCGAATGCAGCCTTGCAGGGCTGCCACTCTCACTTCACCTCTGGAATTCAGCCCTTTTGTCCGTATTTGACCCAAGACTGTAATGAGGTCAGGAGCTGAGTGGCCCTGGTGGAAGCCAAACTTGGCATCACTGAGAAGGATTTTTTAAACTCACTCGTATGAGCAGATATTATTGGCTGGGCCAGCATTTATTTCCCCAGAAAGGTGGTGGTGAGCTGTCTTCTTTGATAAAACGTGGCTATTTTGAAGTATTCTGTTGCATGTTTGGTGCATGCTTGTATATTTGTTCACATGGTCACTGCTGATTAGGCCAATATTGAATGCACATTCCTAATGCAGTCCCATGGTACCCATTATGGCATGTGTCCCATTTCAACCACTCACCAAACTGAATCCTTAGCTGTTGTTTTATGCTTGGAAAGTGGACACACAACGACATGATCTCTAGGTCCATCTGGCAATTTATCTCACCACTGTTTGGGCAACTTCTCTGCTTTCAAATTGGTCATTTCATTTCTTTACATAATAATGAGTGTAGTTTAAATGTACTTAATTAGTTGCGACTTGAGGTTGTGAAAATTGCTTTCTAAATGCCAGCTGCTTTCTTTTGAACTCAGCTAGTCTGTCATGTTGTGTTTGTCAATGCAGTGGCTTATTCTTGTGATGTTTGTTCAGAAATAAGCCTTTCACATTTCCTTTTGGGTTTGGCTCTCCAGAGTTTGTGGTCTTAGAGGCAAGAAAAGGCACACACCCACATATTTTCCACTGAGACTCATTGAATCAATTATATTATTTATGGAGTTGTGAAGGTTGAACATTACAGTCATTGAGACAGTTGCCTGGCTCACATTGTCACATCCATTTTCAAATTTAAGATTCATTTTTTTAACATGTTTGTATAAAGGAACATAGATGTTTGGAGCAAGAAGAAGCCATTTGGACCTACTCCACCATTCAATAGGGTCGTGACTGTTCTGAAACCTCAGCTTCATTTACCAGTTTGTACTTTATAATCCTTGACCCCTTTGTCTATAAAAATCTGCCTAACTCTACTTCAAATAAATGTAAAGCCCAATCTTTTGTTATCTTCAAGGAAAGAGCATTCCCTCTCTAGCGCTGTAATGACTCTTTGAGAGAGAGAGAAAAGAAACTCCACAATTCTGTCTTGATTTTTCTTATTCTCTCTCATTTTTAAACCGTGTGCCCTAGTTTTAGTCTCCATAAGAGGAAACATCCTCTTAATATCCACCCTATCTAGTCCTCTCATGAGCGTCCACGCTAAGGTCACTTCTCATTCTCCTAAACTCCAAAGGAGATGGGTCTCATCTGTTCAACTTTTCTTCAGAAATAAGTGGAGTGAACCTTCTCTGAACTGTTTCTAAAGCAGTTATTGTCACCTCCATCTGAGAAAGATCAACATGGCACACAGTTTTTCAGATATTGCCTCACCAATTCCTGGTGCAGGTGCAGGAAGACTTCCTTACATTTATATCCTATTCCCCTTGCCATAAACACCAACATTCCATTTTCCTTCCTTATCACTTGCTGTACTTGCAGAAATAACTTTTCAGGATTTGTGTACCAGGGAGCCCAAATCCCTCTGTACGTCTGTAATCTCTCTCCATTTAAATAATATGTTACTTTTCTATTCTTCCTGCCAAAATGGACAAGTTTATTTTTACCCACATTATTCTCCAGCTACCAGATATATTCCTACCCACTTAACCTTTTTCAAATCTTTTTGCAGTCTCTCTACAGACTCTTGGTAGTTTACTTTCTGACATGTGTTGGTGTCATTGGCATATGTATCAATTTCTTTAGACTCCCCCTTCGTTAAAATCATTGATACAGCTTATAAATAGCTGAGGACTCATTGATCCCTGACACACTCCATGAGTCACAGCTTTCCAGCCCAGAAATGATCCATTGTCCCCTATTTATTTCTTCTAGTTAACTAATCAATCCTTTATTCTTACTAATATACTGCCTCTGCACCATGAGTCTTAAGTTAACTTTTGATGTGTTACTTTATCAAATATCTTTTGGAAATCCATATATACCACATTGTACTACCATAAAGATCATTGCATCAAAAAATTGTCCGAATAGTTTAGTTATAGAATTTGGCAAAAATTAGTGGTAAACCACAGGATTGCGAACCCAGCAAATGGTGATCAAAACAAAAAGGATAAGATAAACGTTGAGGATGAACTTGCAAGTAATATCAAGGTGGACAGCAAGAGCCTCTTTAAATACATCAAAAGGAAGGGAGAAGCTAAAGTCATCATAGGCCCTTAGAGAAGGAGACTGAGGACTTTATAATGGGGAACCAGGAAATGGTAGAGGAGTTTACATCAGTCTTCACAGTGGAAGACACTAACAGTGCTCCAGAACTGGTACATAATCAAGAGGTGAATGAAGAAGAAATAAATACAAGACTATCGCCAATGAAAAATGATAGGAACAAATGATGGGGCTAAAGACCATTATGTCCCCTGGTCCTGATGGGATGCATTCAAGAACATTAAAAGAAGCAGCTACAGAGACAGTGGATGCCCTGGTAGGAATCTTTCAAGGACCCTGTAGATTTTGGAAAAGTCCAGATGATTGGGCAACTGCCAATGTAACGTCCTTATTTAAGGAGGGAATGAGACAAAAAAAAAGTAACCAAAAGGACAAGTTAGTTTAACGTCTGATATTGGGACCAGAGTCTATAGTGAGGATGTACTGGTAGAGCATTTAGCTATGCATAATATGATCAAGCAGAGTCAGCTTGGCTTCAGAGAGGGAAAGCCTGGCACGTTTGCTAGAATTCTTTGCGGAGGTAGGAAGCAGGATAGATAAAGAGGAAGCAGCAGATGTAACGTATTTGGATTTTAGAAGGTTTTTGATAAGTACCACTCATTAAGACACTAAGTAAGACAAGATCCTATGGTACTGGAGGTGTTATATCAGCTTGGATCAAGGATTAACTGACTAATAGAAGACAGAGTATTAGGATAAAGGGGACATTTTCAGGATGGCAATATATAACTAGCAGAGTCCCACAAGGATCAATGCTGGGCATAGTTCCTGTGAATCTGTGCAATTCTTTACCGTAGAGGCTGGGTTGCTAAGTATGTTCAAGTCTAACATTGACAGATTTTTAATCAGGCAGAAAATCAAGGGCTATGGAGAAAAGGCACCCAATCTGCCATGATCACACTAAATGGCCTCCTCTGTCCCTAATTTTTATGGCCTTAGTCATAATTCACTTCCATAATATCATGTTGGCGGTACCTGATCACAGTGTGATTTTTCTGTGTATCCCACTATAGCCTCCTTCGTAAGGGATTCCAAAGAAACATAAAGAAATTGCAATTTGGAAACCAAAATGTTTGGGCAAATTGCTCTTGTTTAAAAGATATAAAGGAACACAGATTCATCCATGGTGAGGCGCAGCAATTGATGAGTGCGCTGGTGTAGCACAGGGTAAGCAGAAGAGGACTGAAGAAGACAGTCCGGATCCAAAAACTGAAAGTAACTTGCTGCAGCTATTTCTGTTACTTGGAGATAGCCTCCTAGGCAGGGTGGCACGGTGGTTAGCCCAGTGGGACCTGGATTCAATTCCAGCTTTCAGTAACTGCCCATGTAGAGTTTGCACATTCTCCCTGCGTCTGCATGGGTTTCCTCTTACAGTCCACGGATGTGTAGGTGGATTGACTGTGCCAAATTGCCCCATGGTGCACAAGTCAAGTGAGTTAATCATGGTAAATGTAGGTAGCAGGGATAGGGTGGGCCTGGGTTGGCTGCTCTTCAGTGGGGTTGGTGCTGATTTGATGGGCTGAATGGCCTCTATGTGCACTGCTGGGATTCTATGAGAGCTGGAATTTGTTATGAAGAAGGCTGAGTTTGAGGAGATTTGTGATTGAGTGTATTCACCAATGTCTACAGGGAACTGCTGAACTAATTCACGGGATCTGACATAGTTATAATTTTAAATCTGATGTGAAAGCCATTGGTCAGAGAAGTCAGTGATTTGAGCAAAGGTAAAGTGTGTGACGGAAAGGACAGTGGAGTAATTAATACTTTAATAGAATTAGCGTAACAGTGAATATGATCAAAAGACTGAAAGGCAGTGAAAAAGTCGATGTTAAAAAACTTGAAAGAAATGCACAGGCATTTATAACAAAATGGACAAATCACTGGTACAAATCGTAATAAATGTATTTGATCTCGCAGCCATTACAGAGATGTGGATGCATGAGGACCATGATTGGGAACTTAAGCGTTTGAGAGTTTTGACATTTCAAAGAGACTAACAGCCTCTTTCTGAGGTGTTGGAGGGAGGCATTGGCCAAGTCGCATTATGACTAGACTATTAAAGCAGACACTTTGGGAATGTTCAGGGTTTATAATCCCACCACAGCGCATGAAGTTTAAATTCAAGAGCAAAATCTGAAATTAAGAGTCTAATGATGACCATGAATCCATTGTTGATTGTTGGATTTAAAAAAAACCCATCTGGTTCACTAATGTCCTTTAGGGAAGGAAACTGCCATTCTTACCGAGTCTGGCCTACATGTGACTCCAGACCCACAGCAATGTGTTGACTTTTAACTGCCCTCTGGGCAATTAGGGATGGGCAATAAATGCTGGCCTAGTTAGAGACACCCACATCCCACGAACAAATAAAAAAAACTAACTCTGTTTTTCTCTTCACAGATGTTACCCAAACAGTTAGGTTTCTCTACCAATTTTTTCTTTCGGTTGAAAATTTATGGAGTTGTGTTATTGGCATGGAGGTAGGAAACAGGAATCAGGAAAGCATCTGTGTCAGAAACTTAGGGGCTAGGAATGGGCGTGAATCAGAGGAAGTGTGATACTCAGCGAGTCTCTCGTGGTGGCTCAGTTGTCACGAGAGAGTGATCGGTCATGTATGCCAAAGTCTTCCACTGTGCCATGGGAAAATGTCACTGAGGAACTAGAGGCCTGGCATACATAAGGGTGAGATCCTCTTTGCAGGCAGTGATGGGAGAAGACCACTGTGTCATGGTGCAGGTATACATCTTTGTTAAGCATTATCACCCTCTGTTTCCATTCTCTCCTCTCTCACCTTCTCCACCCAAATGACTGGCACCCTTCCCATGTCTCACCATCCATGAGGGCCATGTCTTTCTAGAGAGTGAAACAGGAAACTACAATGACCCATACCCTTGCAGAAGGTCAGAAGTGACACAACACCAGGCTATAGCCCAACAGGTTTATTTGAATTTACAAGCTTTCTGAACTCTGTTCCTTCATCAGGTAAAATGAAATGAACCTGTTGAACTATAACCTGGTGTTGTGTGACTCCTGACCTTGTCCACCCCAGTCCAACACCTGCATCTCCACATCCTTGCAGAAGGAACTAAGAGGGTACATCTCAATCCATCCAGGCATGGGCACTGCGATGCTCTCTCAGCCACCAATCTGATGTTTTATCTGGACCTGGTAACATATGTCATCCTATTGACATAGCTCCTGAGAGACAACCAGACTGCCCTGGCTGCCTTTGAGAGGCTCCAGTGACAAAGAAATTCAAGGTTGCCTTTCACTTCCTTGGATGCTACTGGCAGGATCTAGCAATCAGCAGTGTGAAATGTCTATCGTTTGCCTGGGAAGTTGTATTCTCCTTCTAGCTGGATATCCTCACCATTGTTTGTAGATCCAATGTTCAGGAATGTGTATCCTTATAGCTTTGTTCCTCCCCTCTAACCTCAATATTAGAGGGTTTAGCATCCATTACTAAGGGCACCCTTCTGGTGCTCATGTGGAATCCAAATAACTGTGCCCACTGCTCCAATACCCACATGGTAGGGTAGTGACCTCCTGAGCTGACAGAAGTTCTTCATGTTGGTTCTTGCCCGACCATTGGTGGATGGCTGCAATTTCCACAGGGGTAAGGCCTTTCACCTGTGACCACCTATTGGACAAAACTCCAACTTCCATGACTCACTTCCAGCTCAGCCAACGTCTGTGACTCTGAGACAGGCAGCTTCCAAATGCTGGCTGCCTTCAGCAATTTCAAGGTAAAATTTCAGAAAGACACCATTTAATACACCCTTAATAGTCAGTTTGTAGACTTGTGCTCCTCCTGATCCCCATAAAAATGGTCGCTCACTGGGACAGGTTCTGGACATCACATTAAGGATACTCTCACTATTTACTTGCCAGCAGTCTGTCCCCATTTGGCCTTGATTCAGGCTATGAGAATCCAGCCATGAAGTTGCAGTTAACCAAAATAGGCTGGGAAAAGAGATTAAAAGGCACTAGTGTGGTTAAAGACGTGCCAGATATTTAAGGAGATCATTCATAACTGTCGACAGACTTACATTTAATTATGAAAGAAAAGAATGAACCAGATGCTAAGAAAGTTAAGGATGGTATTGAGTTTGAAGAAAACACATGTAATTCTGGGAAGTTTATTGGTAGGTCAAAGGATTTGCAAAGTGTTTAAGATAAAACAGGAACAAAATAGATAGAAGAGACAGAAAACAGATTATGAGAGTAAGCTGGCAAGGAATATGAGCACAGAGAGTAAGTTAGGAAATGCCTATCAAGAATATAGCTACAGAAGCTGGATAACACATTGTGAAGCTGGATGAACACAGCAGGCCAAGCAGCATCAGAGGGGCAGGAAAGTTCAGAAGAAGGGTCCCTACCCGAAACATCAAACTTTCTGGGTCCTCTGATGCTGCTTGGCCTACTGTGCTCATCCAGCTTCACGACGTGTTACCTCAGATTCTCCAGCATCGGCAGTTCCTACTACCTCTGTACCAGAAGCTGGATGGCCGCTTCCAGGGAGATAGCTGAGCTGCTCCTGCCTTTGGGAAGCAGGAGGTCAACTGGGAAATCCCAGTTCATCTCCTAGAAACTTGCTCTGGACAAAAAGTAAAGTGTTAGTGAAGTTAATCACCTGCCCGCCCTGTGGATGGTGCAGTCTCCCCTGGTTGCAGATATATCACGACCGCCGCCTCCCCAACCCCTCAAAATGTGCATCCTCAGAGACAACATCCCGGGACTGACAATGCTAATTTTGGCCTACAACACAGCCCCCACCAAAACCCCACAATCTCACCTCTGCTCCTGTCATTGAGGGACCCCAAAAACTCAGCCCAAACAATCCAGGACAAGTAGGTTGGATGAATGGACCAAAGGAAAAGCTACTAGATGGAGGTTAATGTGGGGAGATCGAGGTTGTCAACTTTAGTGGGAAGAATAGCAAGACAAAATATAGTTTAAACAGAGACAGAAGAATGTTACAGGACTACTGTGCCCAGGAAAGATGAATCACAAAATGTTAGTGGTACAGCAAGCAGCTATGGACGGAAACAGAATGTTGTTTTTTATTGCAAAGCAGGCAAAGTATGAAAAGCTAGGCATGACTGTAGTTATCACTCTATACCATGTTGGTCAGACGGGAGAACCAGACACAGTTTCGGTCCCCTTAAACTAAAGTTGCATTTATTTGCATTGGAGGCAGTTTTTGGAAAGTTCTCTAGGTTATTCCTGGGATGAACGAGTTACTTTATAAGGAGAGATTGAGCAAGTTGGGCCTTTACCTGTTGGAACTGAAAGGTGATCTACTTTGTGTGTTTTAATTCGGCGGTTAATTAGATTGTTAGAGGTTTAGTATTTTCCTACACTTTAAACTAGTTGCCATTGAATGGTTCCTGAGGGCTGTATATAGTGGATGGGGAGAGAGTGACTGCAAAATATTTGGAGGATGGGTACGTGGTGGTGGCAGGAGAGAGATGAGGAGCACAGAATGGTCTGACCAATTTGAAGGGGTACGGCTGGCTGAAGTGTGGGATGTTTAGGAGCCGAGCTTTCTCGCTCTGCGTCCAACCTCTCTCTCTCCATAGAAAATGGACTACAAACTCACACATTACAAAACGACAAAATCCTCAGGCAACATCACTTTGCTGAGTGTTTCAATGGTGCAGAAATCAACAGGAAAATCAGGCTGTTTGCACCCTTCATGTAGTAGTTTGAGAGGTTAAGACTGCTCTAGTTTTGGCCATAAGTGCCAGAATCCGTGAAAGTCAGAAAAATCCCATTCTTTAATGTCCTTTATGTTCAGGAAACTTGCCACTGTAACTCAGTCAAGCTGACAGCTGACTCCAGTCTAAGACCAATGTTGTTGGCTCTTAAATGTTCTCTGGACTGGCCAAACAAGGTCGCTCAGTTATATACAATTTTATGAAGAATCACAAAGAAGGCAACAATTCCAGGGTATGGCCTACCATGACTATCTCACCGCCAGCCGGAATGGACAATAAATGCCTTATTGCCAGCAAAACCCTCCATCCTGAGAATGAACCAAGAAGAACATCCGCACCCACAAGTTCTTCAGGGATTTAAAGAAATAAATAAATTAAACGTCCCCTCAGTTCACAGAGCCTAGAACAAACAATTTCTTTCACATCAAAGAACACTGTTAAGAATTCATGTAATGAAAATCGAGAATGTTTGTTTGCTTTTTTCAGTACATTACTCTCTGTTATGTTTCATTATGTAAAACCACAATTTAAGATTTGTGCCATTTTCAAAATACCAAAAGAATAATGAATTGTTTTGTTTTTGATTCTAGTTGTCAGTTAAGAGGCCTGTTGTGCACTATAAACGGAAACCTTCATGTCTTAGAATAAGATAGGCCTTACCTTCATTTTTCCTTCAGTACTTTCTACTGCATGTGTATGACTGAATGTCCCAGATGGCATTTTATTTCTCCTGATACCTCTCTGTGTTTTGACCATTGGTGGCTGCTTATCCTGCTCTCCTGGACGCTCTACCCTAGTGGACCTATGCCTCACCACCCACTTCACTTTCAATAACAAAACCTACAGACAAACCAACGGTACACCCATGGGATCTCCGATATCAGGGTTCTTAGCAGAGGCAGTAATGCAGAGACACGAACAAACAGCTCTACCAATCATCCAACCCAAACTTTGGGTCCGCTACGTGGATGACACCTTTGTCATCACGAAACAAAACAAATTGGAAGAAACCTTCAAGACCATCAATAATACCCTTACTGGCATAACATTCACAAAAGAGGAGGAAAACAATAACAAACTGCCATTCCTAGATGTCACAGTAGAGTGAACAGCCAATGGGGAACTTCAAACCAGCGTCCACAGGAAAACAGCACATACGGACCAAATACGGAACTACAGGAGCAACCATCCCAACACCCACAAACGAAGCTGCATTAGAACATTATTCCAATGAGCCACCACACACTGCAGCACAGAGGAACTACGCAGAGCAGAGGAAAATCACCTATACAGCGTATTCAAAAAGAACGGGTACCCTATGAACACAGTCCGCCGATTCCTCAGCAACAAACCCAAACAAACAGACAAAACGGGCTCAGAAACCATAACAACTCTCCCCTACATCAAAGACATTTCTGAAATGACTGCCAGACTACTCGGACCTCTTGGCATCAGGGTAGCCCACAAACCCACCAACACACTAAAACAGCAGCTAATGAACTTAAAAGACCCTATACAGACAACAAGCAAAACAAACATCATCTACAAAATAACTTGCAAGAACTGTGACAAACACTACATTGGACAAACAGGCAGAAAGCTAGCCACCAGGATACATGAACATCAACTAGCCACAAAACGACATGACCCACTATCACTCGTATCCTTACACACAGATAAGGAAGGACACAACTTTGATTGGGACAACACATCCATCCTAGGACAAGCCAAACAGAGACACACACGAGAAGTCCTAGAAGCATGGCATTCCAACCGGAACTCCATCAACAAACACATTGATTTGGAGCCAAACTACCATCCTCTGAGAAAAAGAACAGGAAATGACATCACCAATGCAGGAAATGACACCACCAACCCAAGGAAACCTAAACAGATAAATAGAAAGCGGGACATAATACCAGCGCTTCGTTGAAGGCTCACTGATTATGTTACCTAGTATGGTGACGAAACGTCTGAAAACGAACCTTCCAGCTCAGCGAGCAAACTCACATCCAGCTCTACCCAGTTCCCTGCAACTTATGATCTCCTTCCTGCCCTCAATTTCCTCTTTTGAAAAACTTTGACTCCCTCCATGCTTCCAATTCAGAGCCAAAGCTTCTCTGCCTTTTTTATTGCCTTTCTCCATGCGTTCAATTCCCTTCCATCCTGGCGAGGGGATTGAAGGCCTCTCCCTGCACGTGAGGAATGCATTTTCTTCATTCATTCATGAGATGTGGTCTTCATTGGCTGGGCCAGCAATGATTTTTCATTTCTAGAAGGTGTTAGTTAGTTGCTTTCTTAAACTACCACAGTCCTTTTGGTGTATGTAGACCTACAGTCCTGCTAGGGAAAAAGTTCTTGGATTTTGATCTAATGATGTTGAAGGAACAGCAGTATCTCCATCTCATGGTGAGTGGCTTGAAAGGGAAATTGCAGGAGATGGTGTTCCCATGTATCTAAAGTCCTTTTTTTCTTGGAGATGATAGTATTTGTGGGCTTAGAAGGTGATGCCTGAAGAGTCATGGTAAATTTTTGAGTGTACCACCTAAACCCACAACCTTTGTTGCTACTGTGCGTTGGTGGTGGAGAGAATGGATGTTTACGAATGTGGTGCCAATCAAGTGATCTACCTTTTCCTGGATGGTGCTGAGCTACTTTAGTCTCTTTGTAGCTGCACCCATCCAGGCAAGAGGGGACCATCCCACCACCCTCCTCACTTGTGCCTTGTAGATGGTGGGCAGGCTTTAGAGAGCCAGGAGCGGAGTTATTCACTGAAGTATTCCTAGCCTCTGACCTGGACTTGTAGCCCTGGTATTCATGTGGTGAGTTCAGTTGAGTTTCTGGTAAACAGTAACCCCCTGGACTTTGATAGTGGGGCATTCAGTGATGATAGTGAATGCCAAGGGGTTATGGTTAAATTTTCTCTTTTGGAGATGGACACTGTCTGGCACTTGTATGACATGAATGTTACTTGCCATGCTCAAGCCTGGATATTGTCCAGATCTTCCCGTATTTGGACAAAGACTGGTTCAGTATCTGAGGAGTCACCAATGGTACTGAACACTGTGCAATCATCAGCGAACATCCCCACTTCTGACCTTATGGTGG
The DNA here is from genome assembly GCF_030684315.1 of Stegostoma tigrinum. Classification (NCBI taxonomy): domain Eukaryota; kingdom Metazoa; phylum Chordata; class Chondrichthyes; order Orectolobiformes; family Stegostomatidae; genus Stegostoma; species Stegostoma tigrinum. The sequence continues at coordinate 13,469,208 of NC_081356.1, read as the reverse complement.
AGGGAAGGTCATTGATGACGCAGCTGAAGATGGTTGGGCTGAGAACACTATCCTGAGGAACTCCTGCAGAGATGTCCTGGAGCTGAGATGACCGATCTCCAACAAAGGTGACCATCTTCTTATGTGTCAGGTATGACTCCAACCACCGGAGAGTTTGCCCCCCGATACCCATTGATTCCAGTTTTGCTGGGGCTCCCTGATGCCAGTCGATCGAAGGCAGCCTTGATATCAAGGGCTGTCACTCTCACCTCACCTCTGAAATTCAGCTCTTTTGTCCATATTTGAACCAAGGCTGTAGTGAGATCAGGAGCTGAGTGGCCCTGGCAGAACCCAAACTGGGCGTCGCTGAGCAGGTTATTGCTGAACAGGTGCTGCTTGAAAGCACTGGTAATGACACCTTCCATCACTTTACTGATGATCGAGAGGAGATGGGGTGGTAATTGGCTGGGTGGATTTATCCTGCTTTTACATACAGGACCTACCTGGTTAGTCCTTATTCTTGTTTTGTAGCTATGCCCGTGCAGCTTGGGTAGGAGTGTATCAAGTTCTGGAGCACAAGTCTTTGGAATGTTGTGAGGGCTTGTAGCCTTTGCAGTATCCAATGCCGTCAGCCAGTTTTCTATACCACATGGAGTGAATCGAATTGGCTGAAGATTGGTCTCTGTGATGCTGGGGATCTCTGGTGGATCATCCACTCAGAATTTAGGATTATTGCAAAACTTCAGCTATCTTTTGCTGGGCTCTTCCATCATTGAGTATGGGGATATTTGTGGAGCCTCCTCCTGCAGTGAGTTGTTTAATTGTCCACCATCATGCATGACTGGATGTGGCAGAGTTAGATCTGATCTATTGGTGTTGGATCTGTGTATCACTTTCTACTTATACCGTTTGGTGTGCAAGTAGTTCCTGTTTGGTGGCTTCACCAGCTTGATAGCTCATTTTCAGGTATGCCTGGTACTGCCCCTGGCATGTCTTCCCACACACTCCATTGAACCACGGTTGATCCCCTGGCTTGATGGTAATGGCTGAGTGGGGGATATGGCGGGACTTGAGGTTACAGATAGTGCAGGAGGATTGCTGTTGATGGCCCACAGTGCCTCACTGATGTGCAGTCTTGAGTTGCTAGATCTGTGTGAAGTCTGTCCCATTCAGCATGGTTATAGTGCCACATAACGTGATGGAAGGTTATTCTTAACGTGAAGACAGGACTTCATTGTTACCACAACGGCCAAAATACAAGCTTTTCTTGTAGTGCTTTAGGCTTTTCTGAAAAGCTATCTACCCTTGGCTAACTTACAGCAGTTCACTAAATTGACTTTATCCCTCACAACCTGGGAGCTGTTCTTTTCTGATTCTTTCAGATGTACGCATAAGAATTTAGTCATTTCACCATTTGACCGTTGTAACGGTGTTGTATTTAGTTGCCGCCTCATACTACATTAACAGCTTTTATTACCTTCTTGGTTATTAGTTACATGGGCCAGAGTTTACAGACAAATGTAACAAAGATAATTACTTACAATTAAATAAAAGTATGAAGCAGTCATATTCTGTGAACAGTAGTTGTACAGTTTATATGAAAACATACAAAGATCTATAATTGGCCAAGAATCCTCCACAAGGACTTATTTAACTGGAATAATAAAGGGCTGTGTTGACTCATGAAACAGGTTACAGACAATTTTGGGATTTTGGTCACATTTTATGCTCAATAAACAACATTGCTTGTCCCAACAGATAATGCCTTACATTCTGTGGTAAGGATAATGGTGATTCAGCGATTTCTGACTACCACCCACACTCACTAAAGTGCAGAAATCATGAAGCTGCTGTCCAAGGTGCCCTGCTCTTCCAGAATCTTCTCTCAAACGGTACCACACCAGGAGACTGGATATTAAACTACAGGAAACCCTGGAACTGCTACACCTACCTGCTCGATACCTATTGTTCTTAGCAGACAGAGTTGGAATCAGTTCAAAGTGTAAATTCATTTTTAACAGTGTGATAAGCCTTAATAGCCATCAGTCTCTCTGGCGCTGAAAATTAAAATTGTCAAGCCCCATTCCTTAAAATCTCACTTAATGTTGGAGATTTAATTTGCTTTGCCTATTCTGTCTCTTTTGCCTTCTTTTTATTCAAATCTTTCCTTCCTTGTTTTTATTTTGCTGGCTGTGCATGATTTAACAATTAATTAATTATTCTAAAGTACACCTCATAGATCAGAGTCAGTAATTTTAACTCCCAAAAAGTGGCGGGTTTGGATAGAGAGGGAAATTAAAATGTTAAATATCTGTAGCGGGCACTCAAACTGTGTCCGAAGTTTCACTTCCAGTTTGAGACCTGGGACAAGGAGCATGTAACCAACACATGGTCAGGAGGTCAGTTGGTTTTTCAATCTTTAATGAGGCTGCATGGCTTTATCTCAATCGGATTTCTGTTTCTAGCAAATAATTGACTGGGAGCCTCAGGAAACCCAGCAAATAAAGAAGGTGAGAGTTGCCGTTCTGCAGTTTTTGTGAACTAGGTGGACCAGAACTATCCCTTCCAGTCCAACAGCAAACCTAAACTGAACACTCATCAGCTTCATCATCTTATAAAAGGCCTTCTATGAATGCATCCCATCCCCTAATGATCTCTGACCCTCCCTCTAAACCCCCCTTTGCAGGTACAGTTACATTTCAAAGACATTTGAGCAAGTACATGAATAGGAAGGGTTTAGAGGGATATGGGCCCAACACAGGAAGTGGGACTGGTTCAGTTTTGTAAACTTGATTGGCATGGACATGATGGACTGAAGGGTCTCATTCCATACTGGCCAATTCTATTCTAGCCCAAACTCTGGTCCCATATAATGACTTACAAATCTGTGAGACGTTCTTCTCTTTAAGTCAAAAGTTTCCCAATAATGAGGTTGTTGACTTGCTCGCTGAGCTGGCTTGTTTTTGTTCAAATGTTTCCCCACTATGCTAGGTGACATCTTCAGTGGCACCTCCAATGAAGTGATGTTATTTTACTCTATTTGGAATTTATATTGTCCGGTCTGTTATGGTGAGTATTGTCATTTCCGGTTTTGATCTGTATGGGTTTGTATATGCGGTCCAATTCTATATGTATGTTGATGGCATTACGGGTGGAGAACCATGCCTCTAGGAATTCCTGTGTGAGTCTATGTTTGGCTTGGACCACTATGGTTACCTTGTCCCAGTTAAACTGACGGCCTTCACTTTCTGACTGTACTGATATTAAAAAGAGTTCATCATGTCATTTTGCTGCTAGTTGATGTTCGTGTATCCTGATGGCTAGTTTCCTTCTTGTCATTACATCGGAGGCTCCACTGATGATGTCACCAAGCATGGTGAAGAAACATCTGAACAAGAACAAGCCAGCTCGGCGAGCGAGTCAACAACCTCACCCACAACCCGAGCTACAGACCTTTGCCAAAACTTTTCCCAATTATGTTCAGTCATAAGTTGGCTTTGATTTGATTTATTATTATCACATGTACTGGCATACAGTGAAAAGTATTGTTTCTCATGCTATCCAGAAAAATCATATCTTATGTAAGTACATCAGGTAATAGGACAGAATGCAGAATATAGTTCTACAGCTAGCGACACCTCTAATACATGAGATGCTCATTCAAAAGTCTGATAACAGCAGGGAAGAAGCTGTTCTTGAATCTGTTTGTCTATGATTTCAAACTTTTTATCTTCTGCCCGATGGAAGAGGGTGGAGGAGAGTGTAACTGGGGTGGGAGGGATGTTTGATTACGTTGGCTGCATTCCCGAGGCAGCAGGAAGTGTAGGTGGAGGCAATGGATGGGAGGCTGGTTTTCACAATGGACCAGGCTGCGGCCACGACTCTATAATTTCTGGCAGCCTTGGGTACGGCAGTTGCCATACCAAATTGTGATGCACCTGGATGGGATGCTTCCTATGGTACATCTATACAAATTGGTAAAAGCCACTGCTGACATGCTGAATTTCCCTAGCCTCCTGAGGAAGTAGAGGCGTTGCCGTGTTTTCTTGATTGTAGCATCGACATGGATGGGCCAGGCTGGATTGTTGGTGACATTCGCCCGACTATAAGATGTGCTAGCCAACAAGGCATTCTTGGATTTAAAAAAACAGTTCATTGGCTCTGGTTATTTAATATTGTCATTGTGGAACAAATCCAACAGTGCAGCACAAAGTTTAACTTTTACCCATATCCATTATGGTTAAGCAACAGCGTATCCCAAGGTTCAACAATTAATATTGTTCATACGGAACAATGTCGCACAAAGTTTAACTATTAATATTGATCACGATGGAACAAAACAATAATGTTGATGATGTTTAACTATTAACATTGATTGTAAATTACACAAAATTGTCGCAAATGGCGTACCCACTTGTAACAGGTGAAATGGTGGACCACCTCTTTGACCCTGTCAGTGTCAGGTCAGGGCTTGAAGTCTCCATCCATTTAATCTAGCCCTCACACATGAATGGTTTAAATAACTTGCGCATTGAAGTATCCACGGTCTACGAACTGGCCAGTGAGACCAATTGGATCATGGTTTGATGCACCTTCATAGCCTCAGTGGCCCGTGCCAGAAACTGACACACGTGAAGAAGCTGGCTTTTCAAAAGCCAATCACATCCCTTCTTCATTCATCCACCCCCTTTAGGATGAACTTGAGCAACAATTACATGTGGAATTTCAACCTTCAATGATGTTCATCTATCAAAGATCAGCAATGACGCTTTTTTTTGTTGTTCTGACGGAAAATTAGTACTTTCAGCATGACCCTAAAGTAGGCCTAATCATGGTCTGAGATTTTTCTATGATGAAGGGTCTAGGCCAGAAACTTTAGCTTTTGTGCTCCTAAGATGCTGATTGGCCTGCCGTGTTCATCCAGCTTCACACTTTGTTATCTTTTTCTATTGGAACCATTTTAGTGTCTTTAATCTTCATTGTCTGTTCCACAACACATCACATTCTTACCTATCACGCCTCCCTGTCCTAGATTAAAATGTTTACCTTTCCATTGCTCAAAGATCTGTACAATTTAAATTTCTTTGTTTCATATGTAACTGTTATTTTGTCTGCTATCTTGTCTCTAGTTTCTGTGCTTAGCTCGCATCTTTTATAAACCTACAGCAGCAAGATATGTTCCTGTCAAAATCCATGCCGCAACATAGAATCATTTTGGTAAATATAGAAATTCACTTCTACCTATGGTCTACAACCCCATTTTTTTCATCTCTGCTGCTAGCAATGGCCACGCTGTAGCATCCCACCAAAGTGCGCTTTCAGTTCTTACCATTTTCATAAGTTCCTCCTTTTGCTGCTTCCATATCTATATCATTTTCTTGTTGGAAGATAATCAAATGCTGCTCCATTTCCATAATGTTGGGCATACCTTTCTAGTTTGAATCCTAAATCAGAGGTAAATATTCTTTTGACTTGTCCCTGTCAGGTTTAGGCAAGCCATAAGTTAGCACGCAGAAAATCTAAAGCATGGATTACACGAAGACTGTTGGGCTACAGGACACTTGGCAACTTTTCCCAGAGCAGACATGTACCTTATGGCCCAATCAGAATGTTGTTTAAAAACAGGCTTCAGGAGGAAGAGAGAACTAACAGGACATTTGTAGAATGTCCTTCACAACCTCAAAGTGCCTTAGAACTAATAAAGTACTTTTGAAATGTAGTCCCTGTTATAATGTAGCAATTTGCTCACATCAAGGTCCCTCAGTGTTGTGAAGGCCAGAGGTCTTAGTGATATCAGTAATTAAAAGGAAAATATTCTCCAGGACACCAGGGAAAATTCCTTCGCTGCCAAATAACATATTGGAACATTTTCCTCCACAATCTACATAACGAGGCCAGAAATTGTTTGAGTTATAGGAAGAAGCTTGATGTACTGGGACCCTTTTATCCTGCACTGTCAGAGGTTGAGACGTGAACTTATTGAGATTTATAAAATCACGAGAGCTATCATTAGGGTGAATAGCCAAGGTCTTTTCCCCAGGGTAGGAGAGTTCAAAGCTAGAGGCATAGGTTTAAGGTGGGAGGGGAGAGATTTAAAAGGGACCCAATGGGTAACTTTTTCACGTAGAGGGTGGTGTGTGTATGGAATGAGCTGCTAGAGGTGGTGGTGGAGGCTGGTACAATTACAACATTTAAAAGGCATCTGGATGGGTTTATGAATAGGAAGGGTTCAGAGGAACATGGGTCAAATACTGGAAGAATGGGACTAGTTCAGTTTGGGAAAACTGGTCAGCTTGGACAAGTTGAACCTCAGGGCTTGTTTCCATGCTGTATGGCTCTATGATTCTATAACTAAATTCAAGTCAAGAGATTTTCCAAACTAGCAGATTTATCTCCATTTAAGTAGCCCTCCCTTGTGTCACTTCAGGAAGGTGAGGTGAGGGGATTGGAGTTGTATTAAAAGCTGTTAAACCCTGACGCTTCAGACCATCTCACCCCCAATCCACATCGTCATATCTTCCATCCCTTCTCCAAACCCCTTGCAACGCCACACCCCATGACAATCATTCCCTCCATATCCACTCCCCCAAGTCTGGATTATGTACAGAAACAATGGGCATGTCACAACAGCAACAGGTTTGAAATAAAAATAAAACAAGTCAGAGTTTTTATAGATGGAAAGAGACCCATCTGCCCATCACATCTGTGCCAGTCATCAAACATCTATCTATTTCAATCCCATTTTACAGCACTTGGCCTGTAGCCTTGTATGCTTTGCTGTTTCAAGTGCTCATCTAAACAGTTCTTAAATGACATACAATATATCTTCAGAAATTTGCTTTGGAAAATAAACCGCTGCTCTTTTAACCTTATAAAAGTCTCCAAGTCCTCCATTCATAGTATCAATAGCAAGGACTTTATTCTGGCCCACACTTCTTACTCTAGGTCATATAAGCACACAGGGCATGGACAAAACACATCAAAGAAAGTAACAGCTTTATTCTTATAAAGATAGCTAACAATAAAAGGCAAAACTCAGCTTCAGCCTGTAATTTAAAAGAAAATCACAGGATTTGGGCACAGCTGGCTGGGCTGGCATTTAATTGCCCATCACTTATTGTCCTTGAAAGGAGATGGTGAGCTGTCTCACTGTATTGCTGCAGTGCCTGCTGCTCACCTCAGTATGTCCACGGTGCTGTTAACAGGGATGCTGCCATTTCTCTGCTCCCTGTCTCCCTGAATTTGGACAGTGCTTGGTGAGTCTTGTAGATGGTAGGGGGTGTTGGTGGTGGGGTGTTTATGGATGTGGTCCCAAACAAACAGCCATTTATTTCCTCATCGGCACATTTTCAATTTCCAGCCCAGACACTGAGTGCCCTTTGGCCAGTGACTTTCAGCTCCAGCCTCTGGGCATCAGTGAGTCTCAAACATCCAACTTTCCTTTCTGCTCGCCTTCCCCACGGCACCTTGCCAGTCCCCAACCAACCCATCGACGTAAGCCTGCACCTGCCCATGTTTCAGCTCCATGCCTACTCCTGGAATAGGAGGTGATCATACCGGGTGAGGTACAATGTCTCCCATGCCAGCCAGGGAGATTCTGACTGTGGACGAAACCTCCCTCTCACATCACACCCTTCTCACCCAGGCTTTACCACATCATGGTAGAAAGCATTACCCACTTTCATAATAGACTTACACCTTAACCCCAGCCTGGAGCCTGAACCCAATCCTGAAGAGTAACTTCCTGAACCACTCTCTCCTGTGGCAGCAGCCTCCTTGATGGCCACCTAAACCCCTTTTTCCTCCCGAACAGCTAAGCCAGGCAGCTCAGGGTGAGACGCGCCAAGACTGGTGGCTGTGTATCTCCCCGATTGCGTTGGCTTGTCCCCACACCCCACACCGCCCCACCCCACCCCCAGACCAGCCGCTATGGAGCCACACTCCCTAGAATGCAGTGGCATGGACTCCTTGATTGGGTACACCCTGACTGCCTGCTTGGCGGTGGCCAAATCCCTTGGCTGCTAACGGAGGTCACACTAGACTTGCTGCGCCAGGACCCTCTGACTAACAGGGGCCTTCATGGATTTCAGCGTGGGCTTTGGGACCTTACTGTCCGCTTGCTGCACATGTCTTGTGTTTGCAGCTTGAGATGTTGGCACAGTGTGCAAGGTGATATTGGTGTATTTGACGTACACTGCCCAAATGGAGGACTGCTGACTACTAACTGGCACAGCAAAGCAAGGCATATATTGTAGAAATAAAACAACAAGGGTAGGCCATCAAAGCTGCCCCGCTATCCAATGCAATCATGGCTGGTCAAAGGCTTCAAATGCTTCTTATCCACTCCATCTCCATAACTCCGGATGTCATAGGATAATATTAAGCTGGAGAGGGTTCAGATGAGACTTACCAGGATCTTGCTGGGAATGGAGCAATTGGAAAGGCTGGGCCTTTTTTCACTGGAGCGTAGGAGGTTGAGGGGTGACCTTGTAGAGTTTATACAGTCACGAGGGTCATAGATAAGGTGAATGGCAGGCGTCTTCTTCCCTAGGGTGGGGGATTTCACCACTAGGGGCATGGTTTTAAGGTGAGAGGAGAAAGATTTAGAAAAGACATGGGAGGAATTTTTTTTTGCACAAGGAGCGGAATGAACTCCCAGAGGAAGTGCCAGATGGAGGTACAGCTACAATGTTTAAAATACATTTAGGTGAGAACATGAGTTTGAAACGTTTGGAGGGATATGGGCCAAGTTCAGGCAGGTGGGGCTAATGTAGCTCGGGATTGTGGTTGGAATGGATTGGTTGGATGGATGGCTCTGTTTCCATGCTGTGTGACTCTACAATTCTATCAATCTCTACATTTAACATACTGAAAGGCTGAGCCTCTGCATCCCTCTAGGATAGAGAATGTCAAAGCCTCTGTGTAAAAAAAGAACTCCTTGTCTCAGATCTAAGTGGCAACCCCCTTCATTTTTAAATTGTGCTCCTGGTTCTAGGTTTCCTGACTAGGGTAAACATTTTACTTGCATCTATCCTGTCTATCCCTCAAAGTAATTTCTAAATTTCAGTCAGGTCACCTCCCATCCTGCAAAACCCGAAAGAACTGAAGCCAAGATAACAGAGTGTGGGGCTGGATGAACACAGCAGGCCCAGCAGCATCTCAGGAGCACAAAAGCTGACGTTTCGGGCCTAGACCCTTCATCAGAGAGGGGGATGGGGTGAGGGTTCTGGAATAAATAGGGAGAGAGGGGGAGGTGGACCGAAGATGGAGAGAAAAGAAGATAGGTGGAGAGGAGAGTATAGGTGGGGAGGTAGGGAGGGGATAGGTCAGCCCAGGGAAGACGGACAGTGCCACAATGATGCCACCCGAAGGTTGCAGGAACAGCAACTCATATTCCGCTTGGGAACCCTGCAGCCCAATGGTATCAATGTGGACTTCACCAGCTTCAAAATCTCCCCTTCCCCCAATGCATCCCAAAACCAGCCCAGTTCGTCCCCCCCCACCCACTGCATCCCAAAACCAGTCCAACCTGTCTCTGCCTCCCTAACCTGTTCTTCCTCTCACCCATCTCTTCCTCCCACCCCAAGCCGCACCTCCATCTCCTACCTACTAACCTCATCCCACCTCCTTGACCTGTCTGTCTTCCCTGGACTGACCTACCCCTCCCTACTTCCCCACCTATATTCTCCTCTCCACCTATCTTCTTTTCTCTCCATCTTCGGTCCGCCTCCCCCTCTCTCCCTATTTATTCCAGAACCCTCACCCCATCTCCCTCTCTGATGAAGGGTCTAGGCCCGAAGGGTCTAGGCCCGAAACGTCAGCTTTTGTGCTCCTGAGATGCTGCTGGGCCTGCTGTGTTCATCCAGCCTCACATTTTATTATCTTGGATTCTCCAGCAACTGCAGTTCCCATTATCACTAAAACAAAACAAGTCCCACCACCCCAGGAACAAGGCTGGTGAACCTTTGTTGTACACCCTCTATGGCATCTTTCCTGAGACAAGAAGATCAAAACTGCACATTGTACACCAGGTGTGGTCTAAGCAAGTATATTTTGTAAGGTAGGAAACTGAATATTCATGAGGTATTCGGAAGAAGTCCAGAAACATTAACTCTGTTTCTCTCTCCACAGATGCTGCCAGACCTGCTAAGTTTCTCTGGCGATTCCCGTTTTTGTTTCGGGTCTCCAGCGGCCGCAGTTGTTTGGTTTATGTTGATGAGGTGAGTTGGGCTTATCTCTCCCCTTCACCTGAGGCATAGTGACTGTGTGGTTAAACCACCATCAGTCAGCTCTGTCTCTCTCTTTCTTTCTCTCCCTAATGAGAAAGCAGCCCAGTACTGCAGTAGCACTGTGAAGTTTTTATAAACAGGCAATAAACTTCCTTAATTGGTAACTCTCCTTAAACTCTCTCTGTAGCTCAGCAACAGCATAAAAAGTGAAGTGAGATGGTCCCTATGTCAAGATGGGCCTTGTCAGTCTCTGCATCAAATTATGCACAAGACTTACCCTAGACCATGTTGCTGAGGCCCTGATGATATTCTAGCCACCATATTTTTAAGGCCCTAATTCTAATGTAGTTAAGATTAAATTCTAGTTTTGTTCAACTAAATGCAGATTTTAAGCCACCTTTAGCTGCCTTAAAAGCCTTAGGAACCTGACAGGAGTTCCGATTCAGGATGCCAATCCTCCAGTCGCTACCTCTACTCTATCAAACTGCTTGGATCTTGTTTTTGTTTATCTACATAGGAGAAACATTGGCCCAGAATTTCTGGTCACTGTCAGAGAGGGTGCACCAGCTGCAGACTGCAATTTAATCTTCCTGCTTGCTGTTTTACTTTGGAGCCTCTAGGATACAGTGACAAACAGAGGCCAAATAGCGAGAATCACTCTAGCAAAACTGCACCCTTTTTTTGCCAGTAGGGCCCCTACAGTGTGGTAGCAGACCCATCAGCCCATCAAGTTCACACTGATCCTCCGCCCAGACCCACCATATTCCTGTAACCCTGTATTTCCCATGGATAATCCACCTACCTGCAGATCCCTGGACACAATGGGCAATTTAGCATAGCCAATCCATCTGGCAAGCACATCTTTGCGACTATGAGAGGAAACCCATGCAGACTTAGGGAGTATGTGCAGACTCCACAGAGACAGTTGCCCAGGGCTGGAATCGAGCTCAGGTCCCTGGCACTATGACGCAGCAGTACTAACCACTGGACCACCATGCCACATCTGTGTGTGAACTTTAGGCACTCCCCTTAATATCTATCATCAGTTCGTTGACTTGCATGGTTTTAAATGGAACTGTCATCTTAGACCACCAGCCCGATCCTCTACACCGCATTATTTCCTTCGCCGCCAATGCCCATCCACTTCTTCGTCTCCCCCACAATGATTATCCATCAATGTCACAACAGGAGTGAACATTGCTGCGGTAGCTACTGTGTTGCAGCTAATTTACTGAGAGTTGTGCTCCTGAGTAAGCTTTACACTTACTATGAGAAAGCACTGAGTAAATTTGTGTTTTAAACCAGCGTACAGATAGGGCAAACAGCACGGGTCTCCAGGCACTAGCCACCTGATTCCACCTGTTGGTGAATTACGTAGCAGTGACGGAAAAATAAAAATGGCAATGAGACGTTTAAACACCACACCCCCTCATCCACACCATAAATCTTGCATGTGTATTCTACTTGGGACTCCCTCGAGGTTTTTAAAGTGTGTTTGCAATTAATTGAACATAGAACATAGAACAGTACTGCACAGTACAGGCCCTTCCGCCCACAATGTTGTGCTGACCTATTATCCTACTAAGATCAATCTACCGTGCATACTCTACATTTACTATCCTCCATGTGCCTATCCAAGAGTCGCTTAAAAGGCTCTAAAGTACCTGACTCCGCTAACACTGCCAGCAGCGCATTCCACCACTCTGTATGAAGAACCTACCTCTGACATCTTCCCTGATTGACATGATTAGAAACAAAAAATTTAGCTTCCGAGAGAAAACAGCACATAGCCTTTCTTTTAGACCTTTTATTTTCCAAATGTCAGCTCTGGGGTCACTCTTGTCTTGAGTCAGAACAGTGTGGCTTCTAGTCTCACCCCCTGAGCCTTATCACACTTACTGCACTGCACTGTCATTTATGTTGTTAATGTGAGGTCCCGTCTATCCCCTTAAATTGATGTAAAAACATCCAATTACATTAATTGAAGAAGAACAAGGAATTTCTCTCTGTGCCTAAGCCAATAATCTTGTTTATCTCATGATGTTTGTAAGGTCTTGTGTGTAAATAAGTGCCAGACTCCCGGGGTTACAACACTGACTACATTATAAAAATACTTCATTGACTGTAAAATTCCTTTTGGGGGGGTGTGCCTTGAGGTTACAAAAGGTAATTTTAAATACAATTTTTTTCTTATGGAATCATAAGACGTAGTAGCTGGAGTGTACCACACAGCCCATTTATCATTCAATACAATAAGGACTGCACTTTACCTCAACACTTGGGTTTGCAAAGTGCTCTCCAAGGTTCCTTGGACAACACCTTCCAATCCCATGAGCACTAGCATGGAGAAGGATGGGGCACAATGCATGGGATCCTCAGCCCTTCAAGTTCCCCTCCAAGTCACACACCATCCTGACTTGGGAATATATCGCTATTCCCTCACTCTTGCTGGATCAAAATCCTGGAATTGCCTCCCTAAGGAGATCGTAGGTCCACCCACAGCACATTGCCTGTACCGGTTTACCTTCTCAAGGTGAGCTACAGAAGGGCAGTAAATGCTGGGCCACCTCACTATCATAGAGCATAGAACATAGAACAGTACAGGCCCTTCTGCCTACGATGTTGGGCCGAACTTTTACCCTAAACCTAAGGTCTATCTAACATTCACCCCTACCTTATACTATCATCCATATGCCTATCTAATAGCCACTTAAATGCCCCTAATGAGACCAACTCCACTACCCTCTCCAGCAATGTATTCCATGTCCCTACCACTCTCTGAGTAAAGAACCTACCTCTGACATCTCCCCAATATCTACCTTCACTCACTTTAAAACTACGTCCCCTCATAAACATGGACATGCACATGGTCACAAAAATTTGAGGGTGCATACATGAAGATCAATGGTCGGCACAACATCGTGGGCTGAAGGGCCTGTTCTGTGCTGTACTGTTCTATGTTCTATGTTCTATGTAAAAGTTACCTCCACCCTAGGAAAAAGTCTCTGGCTACTCTGTCTATAGCTCTGATCATTTTGTACACCTCTATCAAGTCACCTCTCATCCTTCGTCATTCTAAAGAGAAAAGCCCAAGCTCTCTAAAACCTTTCCTCGTAATACCTTCCCTCCATTCCAGGCAACATCTTGGTAAATTTCATTGCACCTTTTCCACCGCTTCCACATCTTTCCTTTAATGGGGCGACCAGAAGTCAACATAATATTCCAGATGTGGCCGAGCCAGGCTTTTGTATAGCTCGAGCATAACTTCACGGCTCTTGAATTCAGTCCCTCTATTAATGAAAGATAACGCACCATATGCCTTCTTAACAACTCTATCCACCTGGGTGGCAGCTCTCAGAGAACTGTGGACATGAATCCCAAGATCCCTCTGCTCCTCCACACTGCCAAGAAGCTTTCCGTTAACCCTGTATTCTGCTTTCAAGTTTGTCCATCCAAAATGAATCACCTCATACTTTTCAGGATTAAACTCCATCTGCCACTTCTCAGCGCAGCTCTGCTTTCTATCAATGTCCCTTTGTAATCCTAAAACAGCCCTCAACACTGTCCATAATGTGACCCACCTTCATATTGTCCGCGAACTTGCTAATCTACCCTTTCACTCCTTCATCCAGATCATTTACAAAAATCACAAATAGAAGAGGACCCAGGACAGATCCTTGTGGTACACCACTTGTAACTGAGCACCATGTTGAATATTTTCCATCCACTACCAGCCTTTGTCTTCTAAGGGTCAGCCAATTCTGAATCCAATCTGCTACATTTCACCCATCCTATGCCTCCTTACTTTCTGCATGAGCCTACCATGGGGAAGCTTATCAAATGCCTCACTTAAATCCTGGTATAGCACATCCACTGCACTACCTTCATCCATGTGTTTGGTCACCTCTTCAGAGAATTCAATAAGGTTTGTGAGGCATGATCTACCCCTCACAAATCCATGTTGACTATCTCAAATCAAACTGTGCCTCTCCAAGTGATCATAAATTCTATCTCTCAGAGCCCTTTCCATTAATTTGCCCACCACTGACATAACACTAACTGGCCTGTAATTTCTGGGGTTATCCCTGTTCTCTTTTTTGAACAAGGGAATGACGTTTGCCTCTTTCCAATCTTCCAGTACTATACCCGTGGACAGCGAGGACGAAAAGATCATCACCTGCGATCTCATCCCTTGCTTCCCATAGAATCCTTAGATAAATCCCATCAGGCCTGTGGGACTTATTTATCTTCAACTTCCTCAGAATTCCTAGCACAACTTCTTTACTAACATCAACCTCCTCTAGCCTACCAGCCTGTTTCACAACATCCTCCTCTACAACTAGGTCCCTCTCAGTTATGAATACTGAAGAAAAGTATGCATTAAGAACCTTTCCTATCTCTTTAGGCTCTGTGAACAAATTCCCTTTACAATCCTTGATCGGCCCTACCCTTTCTCTGGTCATTCCCTTGTTCTGCACATACGTGTAAAAGGCCTTGCCGTTTTCCTTGATCCTATCCGCCAAGGTTTTCTCATGCCCCCTTATAGCTGTCCTAAGCCCTTTCTTCAGCTCCTTCCTGGCTAACCTGTTTCCCTCTAGAGCCTTTTCTGTTCTTCTTCTCTTGAACCTTACATAAGCCTCCTTCTTCCTCTTAAGCAGCCGTTCGACCTCTCTCATGAACTATGGTTCCCTTGCACAACTGCATCTTCCCTACCTGCTAGGGACAAGCACCTGCAGTATGCATTCCTTAAACAATCTGCACACTTCTGTGGTGCTCTTCCAGACAGCATCAGTTCCCAGTTCATGTTACCCAGTTCTTGCCTAACTGAATTGTGATTACCCTTCTGCCAATTATAAACCTTACCTTGCTGTACATAACTGTCCTTATCCATGACTATCATGAGAGGACCTTCCTTCTCCCCCACCCCTGCATTAGCACTGACAACTGTGCCAGCTACTTTCACCTCACCCAACACCTCCCTTTCATTTACTGTTGGAGCAAATGGCCCACAAATGGGACAGAAAGGACCAAGGTGAGTCCATCATTTTGCTCCATACGAGGAGAAACTCCTTGAGCCCATGGGAGAGGACCATGATCTCTCAATTAGTGATGCCAAAATTTTCTTCTCCCTGTGGATACATGAGCCATCATTGATCTATGCAATTCTCCATTACTGCCACCGTGAATGTACCCTTCACCTGTATCATCAATCTTCCATTCCTATTGCACAGCTGCTTCCCTCTTTTGCCTTCTACTGATATCATCGGCGCCCATCCAACCTCCACAAGGAGAGGACTAGCCCCCCTGAACACCGCTCCCTCCTCCTCCTCCTTCTCTAAAAGAGAAGTCACATATCCATCTGAAGACGCACACGCGAGGCTGCCCCCCGGACCCTCCAGCAACTTACATACTGGCACCTCGGAGGGTAATTTATTTTGATTAGATTTGAAGGCACAATCTAGTGAGCACACCAGTGGCGAGGAAGTGCCAAGAGAGAAACGCCCCAAGCTGCTGGCAGTCAGAGGGTTGCCAAAAACCAGGCTCAGCCTGAGGTGGGAGAGAACCCCAAAGTGCTGGGCATTGTCCAGGAGCAGTGGCTAGTTTTGTCAGAGGCACTCGGGAAACTAGACGAAAGGTTGGAGCAGCCCACCAAGGCAATTAAGGTGGTGTTGCTTTGCATAGAACATAGAACAGTACAGCACAGTTCAGGCCTTTCAGCCCATGATGTTGTGCCAAACCTTTACCTGAAACCTAAGGTCTATCTCACCTCCACCCCTACCTTATACTAACATCCTTATGCCTATCTAATAGCTGCTTAAATGCCCTAATGAGGCCGACTCCAGTACCCGCTCTGACAATGCATTCCATGTCCCTACCACTTTGTGAGTAAAGAACTAGACTCTGATGCCTCCCCTCTATCTACCTCCACTCACTTTAAAGCGATGCCCCCTTGTAACAGCTATCTCCACCCTGGGGAAAAGTCTCTGGTTGTTTTTGGCATGCTAGCATCTGGCTGTCTCAATGGGCAGGTTGGCAGCTTCCATGCTGAGTCAGGTCCAGTGAATGTAAACTGGCTACTGGAAATGCACACAGATCTGTATTCCACCATATTAGATATTGGAGCTCAGCATCAACAGCGAGGTGAGAGGGGTTCCTTTCCTGCAAGGGCTCAAGGTTGTATCAGGTGGCCTCCACATGGATGTATAACCACACACAGACATCTCCTCTCAGGCTCCTCCAGACGTGCCCATTCCAACATCCTACACCTTTTCCGAAACTCCCAACCATTTGAAAATTGAAACCAAGGACCCACTGACTAACCATAATGCCCCTTGACTGGGCTAAGAACTATAAATTCAGATAGGGCCATTTGGTTGAAGAACATGGGCCATTTATGCCAGACATTCTATTAGCAGGTACTGTAGTTATTACACTGATGTCGAACAGTGCTGTACAGCTCCCTTGACTGTTCACTGTTAACACCCATGACAAGCAGCCTGGCTTTCTGCTTGCAATAAAAAGCAAGGCAAGGCAGGGCTACTGTGAGCCTGTAAATTCTGAATTATGTGACAATGCACAAAAATGGAAAGGGAAAGCAGAGATGCTGGGAGTTTCCAAGAAACCTCAAAGTAAGTGAGTACAAAGAAGGCAAATTTGGGAGAACCTTGGAAAGTGAATGTGCAGAAAGAGGAGAAAGCAGGTGAATACAAAGGGACTGAGACAACAAGGTGTAGAGCTGGATGAACACCGCAGGCCAAGCAGCATCAGAAGAACAGGAAGGCTGATGTTTCAGGTCTGGACCCTTTTTCAGAAAGTACAAAGTGATTGCTGTTAGTTCAGTTGCACTTTCCTTGTTTTGGGTGCTGGCTGTCCCCTTGAACTGCCTCTTCCTGTGCTGTGGAGAGTCTAAAATAATACTATCTTCCTTGGGGGATCATGGTGAGTTAGTTTGTGCTTTTGCAGAGAAAGCACCTTTGGTGATCTCTGGCTCTAAGATCTGCCGCCCTTACCTTTTAGATATCTTCTTCCTTATTGCGATATACTCTTAGTGAGAAACCAATTCCTAAAGCTCAGAGCAATAATTTGAATAGCCAGGTAGAATTGCACCAAACAACCTTCAGTAGCAGCTTCTGAAGATGCACTTCTCTCCAATTGATATTGGTGGGCAGTTACTGCAGACTTGGAAATGAATGTTCTGATATATCTGGTGGTAGTTATAAAGGGGTGTGCTGGGTTTTTGCCAAAAGAACAAAAATGCAGGTTTCTTTAAGGGGGTGCACATTTGGGTCTTTACATTCTGTTCTCCCACTGCACCTTACTTGGCCCAAAATGAGTGGGAAGGTTCTGCTCCTCACAGACTTAGCTGAAGCCAATGGCAAGAAGCAATAGAGAAATACTGAGAATTGGGGCAAAAAAAAATCTGCAGTGAATTTGAAGGGGAAAATGATGCAGGCCCATGTGGACAGAGTAGAGCAATTTATTTAATTGATAAGCCATTTCAAAGAGCTAGCAGGAGCTGAGAGAAGCTTCATTCTGTGTTGCATGTTTCTATGGCTCAAATGGGCTAAGGAGGGTATGGATATACCTCACAGCAATACATGAAGATGATGGAAATTATTTTTGGAAATATAAATTGTTGGCATTTCTTTTCTACCTCTGAACAGCAGTCTTTGGCAGCATGGAGAGCTAGCTGGTGAGAAAAGCTTGGTGTGATGTAGCTGACAGGCAGCAGAGTTTGGGATATAGGAGGCCCGTTATGAATGTCAGAAACAATCAAATCTAGAGGTAACTGAAGCACAGAGAAGGGTTCCGGCAACAGAAGAACTGAGATAAAGGTCACATTAGGCAATTTTACTTTGGCAGAGATAGGCAATCTGAAGGATGGTGCACATATGTCAGGAGTTCATTGCTGGGGCAAATATGATGCCAAGTTTATGAATACTCTGGCTCAGTCATAGATGTTTGGCAGGGAGAAGGAGGAAGTCAATGTCTAGGAAATACAATTTGGAGCAGGAGAGCGAAAACTACAATTCTGGTCTTTCAATATTTAATTGTTGGAAATTTCCGCTCATTCACCAAACCATCCCAATGAAATAAAACAAAGTCAGATTGTATACAGCAATTGATGTTAAAGACAGTGCTCCTCAAAAGAAAATATACTCAACAGCACACACCTATTAACTGGCGTCTTCTCAGAGGTAGGTTATTTGTATAATTACAGTTTTTGAAAGCCAGCCTCATTGCAATATTACAGTAAGGATATTTCCTAAAATACTCAGTGTAAAGTCTAACAGTATCACACCACTGATCCTTTACGAGTCACCCTTTAAGCTTAATTAATAGATAATAATCATCATCATCTCATTCTCAAACCCGATACATTGAAATAGAGTTGTGAGTCCTGTGTGTCATCTTGGGTATGAGTATTTTTTTTGTTACTGAACAAGTTAGGACAACTGCAGCTCTGGTGCAGGTTAATAATTACGTCCCTCATTGGAGATGTAATTTTTTTTAGCTCAAAACCAACATCTGCCAGGGAAAACTGAAACTGCAGCCACAAGGATCATACATTAGAAGATGTTCTAATGATGGTTTGGGTGAGTTTCCTGGATGGTGAACTCAGACAAAGAACACTGCAGGGGTCTTCAAGAAGGGAGGGATCACTTGAGTACTTTCAATGGTGCATTTTATTTCAGGTCAAGTATCAGATGTTTGATATGTTAGTAAATATTTGTAACTTGGTCAGTCCATGGGAGGTAGGCTGGGGAAATTAGGGGACAAGTGGCAAATGAACCTCAGTGCAGAAAAGGTCAAAAGGAATAATTGTGATCAGAAGTTAAACGCCACCGTTTAAAAGGTGTGCAAAAAACAGAGTAACCTGGGTGTTTGTGCACAAACCATTGAAGGGGTGGCACAGTGGCTCAGTGGTCAGCACTGCAGCCTCACAGCACCAGAGACCCGGGTTCGATTCCACCCTCAGGCAACTGCCTATGTGGAGTTTGCACATTCTCCCCGTGTCTGCGTGGGTTTCCTCTGGGTGCTCTGGTTTCCTCCCACAGTCCAAAGATGTGCAGCCTAGGTGGATCGGCCGTGCTAAATTGCCCGTAGAGTTCAGGGGTGTGGGGGTTATAGGGAGATGGGAATGGGTCTGGGTGGGATGCTTCAAGGGGCGGTGTGGACTTGTTGGGCTGAAGGTCCTGTTTCTGCACTGTAGGGAACCTAATCTAAGATAGCAAGAAAGATGAACAGACCAGATGATGAAACATATGCCCTTTATATGCTCTGGGCAGTGATTAGCCCAATGCCACACAGTGCCAGAGACCCAGATTCGATACCACTGTCAGGCGACACATTCTCCCATGTCTGCATGGGTTTTCTCTGTGTGCTCACGTCTCCTCCCATAGTCCAAAGATGTGCTGGTTAGGTGGATTGCAGGGATAGGTTGAGAGGTGGGGCTGGATGGGATGCTCTTCAGAGTGGCAGTGTGGACATGATAGGCCGAATGGCCTGTTTTACTACTGCAGGAGTTCAATGAAAATCTATACTTAGAAGCAGCAAGTACAAAAGCTGTACTTATACTAAACCTACATAAGGCTCTAATTGGGCACCAGCTAGAGTATAATTTCCAGATTAAGCCGCCTCATGTTAGGATAGATGTACAAAGAGTTTAGAAGAGATCCTCTGTGAAACTATCCGCAAATTTTGTCAAAATCCGGCTCTGTAACTAGTGCGCTTTAGGAAGGAAATCTGCCATCTTTACCCGGAAGCTTTGTCAATCTAAAGGAATTCTATCGCCATAGTGTTCCGCTGGAATGTGACCAATAGAGGGTTTTCACAAGGTATTCTGGGAGCTGCTATGATGTCTTAAAAATGTGCCAGTGACGTCTCTCGTGGATCCACAGAATTCCAAACAGAGTTAGTAGGTATCCCTATGGAGAGAAGGATTACACTCAAGCCCATGACTAGCGATATCTTTGAGGACTCCAGATCTGACATAGGGGAATGATACCAGTGAAGCCACAAGGCCACAAGTGTGCGCACGGAGCAAACAGTCGCAACAAAGATAGGGGTTAAGGACAGGATCTAGGTAGCCCCCATCAGGGTGTCGTGAATCATCATTCACTTTGCACAACAATGCACGGCAATGATAAGTGGAGCCAAGGGTACGGGGACGTGCCTCCTCAGAGGAAGCTGGGATGCCTATAACAAATCATTATCTACCAGAGACAGCCGTGACAGATTCAGACAGGCACAGACAACCCACATGTGTCAAGTCGTGTGGACAAATATGGTGAAGTCCTGCCTTGCCTCCCTACTCTTTTACACTAACCATATCCCCACTCCACATACAGATTCTCCATCCACTGTCTCACAGCCTCCCTGTGTTTCATTGCTAGCCTAGTGCTGCTGCACCTCACTGAGGCTTTCCTTGATTCTACATAAAGTGGCAGACCGAGTCTATGGGCTAATGCTTAGGGCTTTATCTTGTCTGACCTGCTTCTCCATGCAGGTGAATACTCTCTTTATGAGAAGCTCTAGACATGACAGCCCTTGCATTGGAGACAGACTCCAATGTAAGACTGGTTTCTTTCACAGTTGTACCTTGGTTTTGGAAATGCTGATAGAACTTTATTGAGTGCTGAGAGCCATCATCTGCACTCAACTGAGCAGAACCTGAACAGTCCGAGCGCGATTCAGAGACATTCCCCAGTGCTGCTTTTCTCTGCACTGGGAGATATACCTCACTATGTGACAGCCGAGGAATGCCTGCCTTTGAGTCCCCCACAACAGAACATGTATCTGTGCTGGCGGATAGCGTGCGTGAGCTGTGCATAGTGCTTTGTCAGAATGTGTGACCTTTCCGAGGACACCTTGTTTGGCCCACCCTGTTTCAGCCCCTTGTGTTACACTTGAAAGAGATGTTAGAGATGAAAGCCATTTTATTTAGAAATGAAATGGAGAAAGGATTCAAACTCCACGTGTTCACACATCAGTTCTTGGTGACAGCATGTTAGCATGAGTAATCGCTATGCAGCAAATGGTGCTGTAATTCTATCAGCCGACAGCTGGGAGAACCCACCTCTCCTTCATCAGTGTACATCATGCCAGTTTCTGTGGAAGCCGTCAGGTCATAGCCTCAAACTTCCATTCTTGGGCTTTTTGAAGCCCAAGGAACCTGTGTAGGACGTAACGATTCTGATCCCTGCTGGAATCTTTTCAAACAGAAAGCGTCCCATTGACAGACGCACATTATCATCATGTATATGGTGTGCGATTGGTCAAAAAGCTCTGATTCAGAATGTTATCACCATCGCCACAGTTGCTAACTTCTCGAAGGAACAAGTGCCCAACACGTTACAGGCATCACCAATGCTAGCGGGACTGGTTCCATTTAATTTTTACGCAACATCTCTATTCGATACTGAGCTAGATTCACTAAATCCTAGCTGTGGCATCGCTGAAATCTTGATTAAAATCAGTCCTCATGTTGCTGTGCAATAGTCAAACCTTGAGAACTGTATTTAAATGTTGAGGCGTTAATACCCTGTGCCCACAGAAAAGATTAAATAAGATTTGAATCTTCGGTCACGCCTTCAGTTCTCACAGTTATCTCTGGCCAGCCTTTCCCGCTCGTAGAGTCCTCCAGCCAGCAGCTTGGGCTGTACAATCTGCTTATTATTGTATTAGCTTGTTTAATTACCCGCTTGCTGCCGTAACAATTCCCAACACATTTCTCAAACTGCCTTATGTCATTATAAGATTTTGCTGAATATTTTTCTAAAGAACTGTATACACAGCTGCTCAGATCTCAACCCGTAAACATTGGTTTCACATCTACAGGTGTAGAGTTCAGACCGTAATGCAACATTGAGGAATTCGGGACAGACACAGACTCTTTGGTCCAGCTTGTTCGTACCAGCCAAGTTCCCCAAACTAAATTATTCCAACTCGCCCATGTTTAGCCCATGTTCCTTCAAACCTTTTCTATTCATGTACCTGCCCAAAAGTCTTTTAAATGTGGTGGCTGTACCTACGTCTGCGACTTCCTCTGGCAGGTCATTCCACATATGAAATACCGTCTATGTGAAAACATTACTGCTCGGGTCCTTTTTAATTTTTTTCTCCTCTCACCTTAAAATTATGGCCTCTAGTTTTGAACCGCCGCTCCTTAGAGAAAAGACTTGAGCTGTTCACTTTTTTTAAGCCCGCCAAGATTTTATAAATTTTTATGAGATCACCCCTCTGCTCCAGTGAAAAAATTGCCAGCCAATCCAGCCTCTTCTTATAACTGAAACCATCCAGTCCCGGCATCCTCCTCCTGGTAACTCGTCTCTGAACACTTGCAACTCAGAGAGGAGTGTGACGGGAGCTCCTTGGTTCAGAGTGGTGAGGATCTGGCATTTGTTTACAGGATGAGTGGTTCAGGTAGAATCTGCCAACACTCTAATTTCCACCCTGGGTCAGTGGCTGAACAGAGAAAGGGTGTGAGTAGAGTGATGAAAACTGCTTATGTGGAAGATTTGAAGTTTGTGTCACAGATAGACAGGTTGGTTAAAAATAGGCGTTTGGCACACTTGCCTTCATTGCTCAGTCTTTGGGAAGTCATGTTGAGGTCTGTTCTGGACCACTGTGTCCAGT